>NW_009595231.1:40169-93805 GCF_000690535.1 Cariama cristata | reverse complement strand
TTTGTTTTGTTTGGTTTTTTTTTTTACTTTTTTGAAAGAACAATTTTGGGACTTTTCCATGCTCTTCCAATGTGTAATCTGAATATTTCGAGCTTTCTATGGAGAAAGGAGGCATTAAGTGTACCCCACTGCAGTCCCCTCACAGCAACAGTAAATGTTTCTGTGTGTTTAGCACCAGCGTGGGCCGCTGTAAATCACTTGGTTATCATTTTGAATTTGATGGCTCCGTGGGCAGTGCTTCAGAGGGAGCCAGTTGAACAAGATCAAGTTTACCTATTTCTGCAGAACTGGCAAAGAGTTAATACCACGTCATGTAATAATTTTAATTTAAAAATTAGAATATGGAATTTTACCACAGATTTGGAGAAGTCATGAAGTACTTTATCTTCCAGCATTTAAACCAGTGTTAGTCAGAATTCAGTGACTCTCTGGAAATATGCAGACGTAGTTCTGTTTAAATGCTCGCCTGCATAGTGAGAACAGAATGAAATATTTCTTCTTTGAAATCAGATATTTATGTGACCACATGAAAATTTCAGGGGAAAAAAACTAACACTGAGAGTACAAATGCACTTGCTAAATCTTAAAATTCATAGCTTGAAGAGATACTTTACCACACTGTGTTGGGTGGGTTTCTTTTTATTTCTTCTTGGCTACCACTTACATGGTGCATAAAACTAGTCAGCTATTCTCTTTGCTGTATTCTGACTCGGTTTTCCACTAAATTTCAGCCATTTGCACTCAGTTTTCTGTATGTTTGGTAGATCATTTCTCATGAACCATATCAGAGATAAGATGGTATTATTTTGCTTCAGTGACTGTTCCTTAGATTTTGTTACTTTTCAAATAGATGAAAATAATTTACTAGAATGCACTGCAAACTAAGTAAAATTAAACTATGATTGTCAAAATACATAACCAATACTCTGTGATATGCATGATTCTTTTTTTTGTTTGTATACTTGCCCTGTGTCTGGTGATATTAAACGGTGCTTCTAATTACCACTGAGAATTAACAAAGTGCTGCTATACACAGAACTTGGGAATTTTCAGTTTCATTGAAGTTTAACAACCTGCTGCCCTCCCAAATGAGAAGCACTATTTAAAAAAAAAAATGTATGAAATATTTTTGTCTTGCTTTTGGAGGAGAATTCCCAAACAAATTTATCCATTAAATTGGTTTTGATTTTATTTACATTTGTAGTTGTTTCTCTTTATATATATAAAAAATAAAAATGCTAAATACATATATACACACACAAACATGTATATGTGTGTGTATATATAAAAATATAAAACAATAAAATCAGGTTGTCAGCTTTCTTGACTCCCTTTCCAAGTAGTCAGGTAGACTGCTTCTAGTAGCCATTGCTAATGAAATATCCAGGTAATTCATTGGTCATGCCCAAATGTTTATTTGGGGTTCATGTTTAGTTTGTAAGTGATTGTCAATATAATTTGGTACCATAGTGGAATTTTCTAAATTGTGTCTGTATATAGTAAGATCAACCATCCGCCTTTTGCCTACCTTCTACAAAAATCCTTGTGATTTATTCTCTCAAAATACAGCCATATATCCAGCAAACAAAGGAAGCAACTCTTCATTTAGCCAATAAAGCTGTATACATTTTCACTCTTTTGGGAATATGCCTTGCTTTTCTGTCGCATCTTAAGAGTAATAAACTGTGCAGCAACCCTTTGATGTAGATAATAACATTTGACCTTGCAACGGAGTATGTTCCCTTGTTGAAATGAGGACAACTAATACATTGATGTTTTGGATTGTTCTTCGTTTAAAAAAAAAATATATAAATTTGGTGTGTTGCATAAGACACCTACATACAGTGCCTTCTTTTTGGTAGAAGTCAGAAGTGAAGGTGGTCGTGTTGGGGCGATGGAGGCTGTCACCTTTAAAATAATGTGGGAGTGAGTTTGGTGCTACCTTAAGAAGCTGTAAGTGGGAAAGAATCCATTCCATCCAGTGTATAAAGTGCTTTTAAAAACAATCTATTTCTAGAACCTAAATTGTCCTGGGACCAGCTCTTGATATAAAAATTCATAGAAACCTGTTTTTCCGAGTGTGGTAACTTCTTGCCATAGTGCTGTAGTGTTAGAATTCACATTGGCCAGGTTGTTCTGTAAATTAAACAGTGACAGCTTCCCTCGGGGGAACAGCCAATGTATTTATGATGATGTGCTGATTACACAAAATACACTGCAAGCAGAAAACAGCTGCAGAGAACAAACCTCTTAAAAGAATACAATTACAAATAGCACCCTCAGTATTTCTAGTGGTGAGAGTAAAATACAGCATGCTAATGCAGGCTTTTAGTTTGCTTCCAAAGAAGAAAAGAGACCTATGAAGAAGAGGCTGAAGTATGGTTGGATGCACACACAGTGCCGTTATGAAGTGGCATATAATCCCTTTCTGAAGGTTAAGGGCAAGAATATACCTCAGGCTTGCATTTTAGCTGTCCTTGTTTCTTAACATTTCTGTGACTGCAACTCCAACCGCACTGGCCAGAGGGGCACTGGGGCTCTCCGACTGGTCGGTGTTTTGACCGCTGTGGTTCGTACCCTCTGTCCTAGTTAAAAATTGGAGATGTGATGAGATGACTAATAAATAGTTTGTGCTCCCAGTCTGACCATTATGAAACAGATTGTAGGTGATGTTATGGAAAAAGTCCCTGGTTTAAAGCTGATCTTTCTCTGCTACGAATTGTTTGCATTGAGGGAACTTTTAGAAATAAATTTCAATTGGTGTTTTTTCCTAGACTGCAGTGTTCCATTTTTAAAAGGTCTCTGGTTTGTATGTCTAAGGCAAGGTCTTGTACAGACCAGTTTAGTATCCAGTTTAGGCTATGACAATAAAACTTGAAGCAAAATGTTACTGTGAAGATAGCGGAGGTGGGACTGTGTTCACGAACTCAGGACACGAGCAGACCTTGGAAGAGACAGGGGTCCTTTGAACCTTTCTTCACCTGGAAACAGAAGAGGTTTCTGTTTCCGAAACGTAACTGGAATTGCTTGTGTACTGCGAGAGAGTAGTTGCGATAAGGACTACTGTGGTGGGATTTTGTGTGAGGGCTTGTTGAAAATCAGAAGAATGTGGCAGTGGCAGCTCCCACAACTGCTGATGTCTCACGTTGGAGGGCTGCAAAACAAAAGTATCTCCAAAACTTGAAAGCACAATCTTTCTGTGTCTGAAATGAACTGTCACACTTTAATCATTAAAATACAACACTTACTGCTATGTCATGTATGTATGTGGGAGAGTTGAAGTACTGAGAATGCCCTTTCCATCCACTTTTTGAGAGTCATTGATAGATAAATATAATGCCTTTTAAAAGTCTGGGGTTTCTTGTGTTTGGTGTCTTTGTTGTGTTCCAAGGCCAGTTATCAATGAAACATGTTTCAAATACTGGGCAAGAAATCATCTGCTTAAAACAAACAAATGTTGCCCTTTCAACAGATAGATCTGATTTTAAAGCAGATGAGGTAACGACATTGGCACTCTAATTTGGAAGGACTTTAATTCACTTGCTTAAAAAGAAGAATCAGACTTTCCATCTATGGATTGCTGGCATGTACTAATAGACTGTTATTCATCTGTCTGTATTTTCTTTAAATCGTTTTTGAGCCTCCCTGTGTTGTCCTGCTCTGCTGACATGTATCCCATGTGGCAAGAGGGAGTTTTGTATAATCACCCTGCTTTAATCAATAGAATAATTGATAAACCAGATAAGATTTAAACTGATTACCTCCCCGAGTAGAACTCCCTGAGGGCCTTGGACTCTCTTAATTTTGACATGTATGTTGTGTACCCCGTGGATGAAGTGCAGTTTGAATTATCTGTTTTTATTTGCTTAATGATGGGGAGGGTGTTAAAGTCAAATGTTTAATTAACCCAGCAATGGGCTGCGCTGTCACTTACACACACATCCAGCTGATTGAGATATCTCACCGAGAATACTGAATAGGAATGATAATGCGGCACTGAGACGGAAGATTGCTTTTTCAATCCATTTGCTGGGTCACTGCTTTGAATGTCTTATTGGATGAAAGGCATTCAGCCTGGAAAAAAAAATTCAGCATTTAAGTACATTTTGTTTTCCTGGCCCCTCTCCACCAAGAAGTTAACTAAAACAGATATGTTGTAGGTTTAATAAGCCATTCATGTTGTAGCAAAAAGCTGCAAATAGTGGATCTCAATAGGCAGTGATCTAGAGCTATATAATTTCCTGTAGGAACAAAATGTTTGCTAGCCCTAAGGTATCTGAAGGTGAGATGCTGTATACACCTTTATCATTCCTTCTTTGATTGCTTGACCACCCACCCCATTTGATGGTCTCCATAGCAGGTCCAACTCTTCTTTCTTACCCAGTAGAGTGAGATTTGCAATAACATTTCGTAACTCCTTGCTCTAGTTCAAGAAGATGGCATTTCGGAGTTGGCATTATTTTGTAATAGCAGAACCTAATAGTGAGCTTTTAAATTGAAATGTTACAGGAGGGGCTGTCGTGTTACCACATTCAAATTTGGTCTAGCCAAATCAAGAGGACCCAGGGGTTTGTTTCTTGGGCAGCAGCTGTTAAAAGGCTGTGATGCTTGCTAGCCAAATGTTATAATGTGCGGTGCCTAATCTGTAATTTTCCATTCTTTTATTAGAAGATTATAAATTTTTTTTTGCTTGATGTGATGGAAGATTTGGACATGTTTAGACTCGTACCTTTTTTTTTTTCTGTATCAGCAATGAAGTTTTTCAACAGCGTTGGATGGAAGTAAACACACACCATATGTTGGAAGCTGACTAAATTTGCCCCATAGATGCTTCCTGTAATGAATGTAGCTTTGGAAGCTGGAAAAAGCACTGGGGTCTGCCTGTATGGACAAATTACTACTGTGAGACACGTCAGGGAGGTGGAGCTGTGTCACCTGAAGTGCTCCATGGTCACTCTGTAGGTACTTTGAACCTGTTCTAGATTGAAAACCAAGTCACTTTGGCTTCAGGGTTGCCTGGCTCGCATCGTGCAAGAGATAAAGATATGGGTGCCTGCCTCTACATGCTGTGGTATAGACAATATGCTGTGAATTCACGTCATTCTGATGCTGCAGTGAGATCACTGAGCAGCCATTTCTTAAAAACAAATGAGCTGCTTTCATTCACTATTTTGGGGAGGAACTGTGCCTGAAAAGATAACGCAGCATGGGACACAGAATTTGGGGTTTGTTCCCCCATGCTGTCATTTTGACTTTGGACAGACAACTTCTGCTTCATACCTTTGTTTTGTATCTCCTTTTCCCCTTTCCTGCGGTGAAAAATAGAAAGGAAAAAACCAATAAGAAATGCATAAAACAGTAGACTGAGATGAGGATAGTGTGGTTGAATTAGATGTTTGGGAGCGAGAAACCCATGGGCTTTAAAGAAGGGATGTGATGAGAAGTGGAAGGGGTTTTGTCTACTTCACAGGAAGGCTCAGAATGAGAGGTTTTGGAAAAAAAAAAAAGTCAAAATAATAAGCATAGGCAATGACCAGGGATGAGAGGGGAAGGGTTTTTATAGTGAGACCAGTGAGATGGCACTGCTCCTTGAGGGGGGAAGTAGTTATAAAAAGTTAGAAAATAATGCTTCAAGAAGGACTTGAAATCTACAGCAAAACTAGCCAATTTTACAACCCATTTCTCAGAGCACTTGCAGCTCCTATGCAGATGAAGCCGTAATAAATATTGTACAAAGAAAGTTAATCTGTGTCTAGAGAATTTTAATAAATAAAAAGTTTTAAAAAACTCTCCCTGGATCAGTTGGCTTTTGCTAACTCTTATTAGTACTAGAAATACGTTTCTGACATCTTTTTTGGATGTTGGCTTGTGTTCAGAGCCTGTAAAAGCTGACTTTGTGCTCCCCCCACCCCCCTTACACATAGGAGAAAAAAAATCGAGAAAACATCTTATTCCAGCGTACAAAAGCACTGATAAAAGAGATGCTTTGTGGGCGGGGGAGGGAAGAATCCTGCAAACTGAGAAAGAGACTGTATAATTTCAAACTGTAGTACTTTAACACCCTAGGATGAGTGGTGAAAATGATTTTTTTGGTGAAAGGAATGTAGCAAAATGAAAGCAACGAAGAAGTGAGAGCCAAACCTTGATTGATTCAGTTTTTCTCTAAAAGGCTTCTGTTGCATGCAAAATCCCTCTTCCTGAAGTATGTGTGGCACAATTCTGCAGTCTGGCAGAGAAATTTAACCTCAGCTGAAACTGTTTAAAGAAGAATTTGAGCACAAATTTAAAAGATTGGCGAAATCATTAAGGTTATCCTGAAGAATAGAAAGGGAACAATACTGTTTGGTTCAGTGTGGGGAGCAGATATGCAGGGTAAGTCGCTAGTAAGAGACAAATCAAAGCACAGTGATAATAAGATTCGGAGCAAGTCCTGACACCAGTCTTGCATAAGTGGCCTGGTTGGATATTTGGAAGTTTACCCGTATTATGTGTATCATAAGGTTAATTGGGTATTTTCATCCATGCTTCTTGGGAATACGTGCTCTCTGTTCCTTAAAAAGATGTAGGTAGCTTTCAACTACTATAAAACCTTGGAGTACAAGATGTACGCAATAAAATCATGCATAGGAAGTGCTAGCTATAAAAGCATATGTATACCTGTGAAGGTGCTGATCGATTTGTGCTATTTAGGAAAAGAAATTCTGAAACAGACCTGGCTGTGAGAAAATGCAAATAATAAAATTCAACTGGAGGTCCTTGAGGCTTCGTAAGCTCTAACCTTGTTATGAGGAATGGGGAAGTCAAACTGCCTAATGCAGATGTCTGTGAGTTACAAAAATAACCAGATGTCCTGATTAGCAGAAGCAAATGTTCTTCCCTTAATCCACGTGAAATTATATTCAAAGGCTCTCCGGATGTAATGCTTGTGTAAATAAGGCACCAACAAACATTGGAATAGAAAGGGCCATTGGCCAACTAGCTTGCAAGGCTTGAAAGCTTGAATATTAAAAACAAATTTACCACTGCTGACTCTCTTAAATTCACAGAACAGAAATGTTAAGCAGGGCTGCTTCCTGGGGAATGTGGAAAGACTGTTCTCATTAGCTATATATTTTTTTCTCTCTCTTTCTCTCTCTCTCTCACTCTCGTTTGAGAAATGTGTATGAAGTGAAACTAGCTTTTTTAAATTTCCCTAAATGGCTTGTTCCCAGCATCTGGATTTCTGTTTATTTTTTAACTACAACTAGATTTGTGCTCTTCAAAATGCTTCTGTTCATCAAGTCTTTGATCTTTGTGCTGGCTTTTGGTATTTTAACATTAAACTGAATGTACTGTTCTTCTAGTAATGCTAAGACTCCCCACACCCTTAAATTACCCTTTATAACCAACCAATAATGAATAAGTTAAATAACTTTATAAGAAACTCTCTTGATATCATGAAGCTCCATGAAGTCTCGTTGCTTTGAAAATGTGTATTTTTCTAATTATTGCATTTGAATGAAAAATAAGGAAAAATATGAAGAATCCATTCTACAGATGTAAAAACCAGAACCTTGTCCCAGTTTTCAACTGTGAAAAAGGTTGTTGAAACTTTTGTTATTGTGGGCAGTATTAACATAAATGCAGACCAAACTAGGACTTGTGTGAACATGTGTATATGTGTCTGGTTGGAGGGGCAGGGTTGTACTTTTCCATTTTCACTGCTGTCAGAGCTTCAGTTTTAAGAACTTAGGTTGTAGTAGGTACCTGAGCTGCTCGGGCATGAATTTGAACTTCATTTCTTTAGGCACCCCACAAACGTTCAGGGTCGGGGTGGAGAAGTCCCTATCATGGGTAGTTTATAAACGTATTGCAGGGAAAAAAGCCAGGATGCTGTGCAGCTAACAAGGTAATAGATATATAAACATGATACACATGTGCATACCAGCCTGCAAAGCAGGCACTGAACTGGAAGGCCAGTTTAACTTACTCCCTTTCCTTTTCTGATGCTAGTCACTGTAAGGCAGGGTGCAGTTTTGCTGCCCTCTCCTTCCGTCATTCTAATGCTTAGCCATAAACCCCTTGCAAAAGTACCGGTTAACTTTAAACTTGTCAGAGCCGGGAAACTTGTCTGTGCCTTCATTCTGGGCTGAAGTCACCCCCTTGTGCCTACACATTGCAATTTATGGTGTTCTCTAAAAGGATCTAATCTCGCTGAATGTTCAGAGCAGCAAATGCCAAGGAGGAATGGGGTCTGATACTTATCTCTGCGTTTTCATTGCTGTGGATCTCCCTGTGTGTTACAGCTGTCATTTTTGTTTTATCTACCAAACAGGCAGAGAATTGCCTTCAAACTTGGAGCTTTCATACTTGTTTTTCTCAAAGAACATTACCAATGTTAAGGACCGCTTTTATATGTTGTAGTGACTAGCCAAATAAGCATGAATTCGGGCCTCATGACGAGAGAAAAAAGAGAAGCTATCCTTAAATGTTTTTATTGGATGTTAGACCCATATTTTTTTTTAACAATAATAACTGCTTTCAGGCTGACGTTGGCTATGCCAGGATTCATCCTAGCACTGTTTGAAATGACTGAGATATTTATAAACTGACAGACAGCATTTATAAAATCAGGATGCTGACAGTCCCTTAACGATAACAATGGGCTTGGACTCATCTATCACTTACAAAGGTTATTGGAAAGGGAACGCAAGGCTTATATGCGCCTCTAGTCTTAGACTGGCACTTATTTCCACAGATCTCTCTCTCTCTGTTTCTCTCCTCCCTCCATCCCCCTCCACTTTTCAGTCCAATCTGGCTGACATGGGCATCAAGCAATTGCAGCTAATTTCTCCATACCTTTACCCAATGATTCCTTGTCCTGGTTCCTGCAAGAAATTGATGCAAACTAGAAGACAACTAACTTCGGAGCATCTTGGGGCAACATCCCCTGCCTCCCAAATTCCCCCCCCTCCTAAACAAGAGCAACATCCTGACTGCTGGGAGGCTGCTGGCTTGAACTGAGAAAGAACAGTGTGCATTGACTGACAGACTCAACCTGGGGCTGGGTGAGGGTTAAACAGGCCTTCTGCTTCCTTTTCCTTTCATACAGCACTAGTCTGCAGGCAGAATGCTGATGTACCTGCTTTATTCAGTGGCTCCCTCTTGACTGAGACAGTATCCCTCTGTCCTTGGTGAGGAGGACCAAGTGCAGCGCAGGGACACTTCAAGAAACATGAAAGAGGATGTCGGTTATTTTCAAGCTCTGATAAAGTGCTGCCTTCGCTCAATGCACCTAGGAGCTTGAGGGTCAGGTCATATCAACAGTTTGCACTGGAAAAGGGGAAATACCCTGTTTCACCCATGTGTGCTAAAGCATGTATTTTAATGTGGCAACAGAAATACCGAGACAGCTATGTCTGGCATCCAGTTTGCCCTTGAAACATTTACTCTACTGTAACTGTTTGGACACTGTGTTCCCACTGTATTATTTGCTTAGAGACCTGAAATACCCAAGTAGATTTCCTACATGCGGTTGGATCTGCTGATACCACTGAAAACACACCCTGCCCAGGCTTCTGTTCAAGCTGATGTATACGCACGCAATGGCTAGAGCGAGACTTGATTGGCTTGAGGGGGTCTATTTATCAGGGAACTCGATTAAAATACAGACTGCACATGACATCAAATTTGTAATCATTTTTCCACAGCAAGCAAGCATTTTCTGTATTGGATGCAGGTGTTTAAAGCAATAGTGTGTTTTAAGGGCCAGTGCAGCACAAATTCTGGCCTTTGGGATAATGACAAGTGTTTTGCCTGCATAAACAATATATTATTTCCCCCCCGCCCCCTGAGGTCCGCACACACCTAGTTTCCCTCAAGCTCATCATCTCTGTCAGGTTAATCAATAGGCACCGTATGGCAGAGGGTCAGTAATCAGTGTCATCGTGCCTTTAAATCGTGTTGAAAATTTGCTTAAAGCCTGGGCCAATTAACATCGAGATGATGAATGGATGGGTAGATGGGAAGAGCCTGGCGCTCAGGGGCTTTGTGAGAAGGAGATGCTCAGCTGTTGAGCAGCAGACACCAGCGAATAAAATCAGCCATTCATGTGAGCTCAGTCCACCCACTCTTAATGATAATGTCAATCTAGCAAAATATATACACATTGGAGTTGTCATGAGTTCATAAATCAAAGGAGTTTGTCAAAGGCATTCAGATTAACGAGGCAGCAGCAATAACAAGTCAAATTTGCATAGAGAATTGCCCGAATCTCAGTAAATTATGATCCTGTTTTTCATTTGATTATTTGCTAATGTCTCAAGAGGGAGAATGATTATATTAGCATGCAAAATCTACTCCAGAAGTAGAAATCCGAGGTATAGCAGACCAGCACACGATGACAATTAATCAGTTTCTGCATAGTAGCATAAACGCGCAAGGCCCAGAAATGAACTCCTTTTTTTATTATTATTTCTCCTTGCTACTGATCCAAATGGTTCAGCTTGACAGAGACTTTATATTGCTTTAACAGTGTTCTGAATTGTGCCTGCAGGCAAGACATAGTTATGCAGCTATAACCAACCTATCCATCTGCCAACCAGATTGGAATTCTCCTATCCAAGGCTTCCATTAACCCCCACTGACAGCTCCAAACAGGATTAAGAATTTGAAAGCATAAAAAATAGTTGTGCTCTTCATGTAGACACAGGCTTCTCCCGCACCCCCACCTCCCCACACTTGGAAAAAGGCGGCATTTGTACCCTTTTATAATTAGTGCAGGGCAGAACAGCACCAAAGAAAGCCTCCCCTGGTTGGCAGGGGTCTGATTTCCACCACGACGAGCGAGGCGGTACCGAAGGTAGCTCTGCCCAATTGGTAGTCCCTGGGAGTGCATTTCTCCCTGTATTATATCTTGTTCCCAGCAGTGTTTTGCTGGGCTGTGTACACAAAATACTGCATGTCATCTCCCTTCAAATGCTTCAGTCTAGGGATTTGGTATGCATTGTAGCACGTTGTGTTTAGTGGTGGAGGAGGCTTCATGGAGAGAGTTAAATAGTGATAATTTCGTGGTGGTCTTTAAGACAACCTGCCATGGAGTTATATTCTGTTAATTACAGGCTGAAGTTTTGAATGCAAATCAGATTTAAAAGGATCTCATTACAGACAGTAGCCATTTTAGGAAAAAGGAGCTATGGAGGGCAGAGCCCCTTTACCAGAACTTCCTGCTAGAGAGAAATTTTGAAGGTTACAAGAACTACGAGCTTGAGTTTCCAGGCTTTTCTTCCCAACGCTTCCACTGTTATTGTGTGACCTTGGGCAAAACTTAAAAAAAAAAAAAAAAAGAATTACCTGTCTGCAGAAAGGGGGGAGGCAGTATTTATCTCACCAAGACTGGTCTATTTGTGCTTTGGAGACTTCAGCACTTCTCATTTTATCTTGCTTGTACTTGTTCAGAAGGGGAGACCCCTGCATGCAAGCTCGAACACTTTTGGCCAGTTGGGCTTTAGCCTGTGAAGGAGGGCTTGCCTGTGGGATTTAAACATTTTCCCTGATGGAAGGGAGTTTGTATGGCTTTTCAGCTTTCTGTATGCACTGCTTTTCTTCACTTCTTTCACTCTAACAAATTCCATCATTCCTCTGCTACGTATCAAGTACAGTCGCTGCAGATCTTTAATATTCCCGGTGAGTACACCCAATTTACCGTCTGGATACCAAATGCTTTTTTCCAGGTCTGTGCCCGAGACGTGCGTTTCAGTAACCACGAGAGGGTGCTCAGAGTGGTTCCTCCCTTTGTCTGTCTCTCTTGCGGCCGAGAGCATCGCTGAAGTCCTGCTGCAGCAAACCTTATTCTGACCTCGCACATGTTTGTCCCTCCTCCCACCTTGTTCAGCAAGGAGAAATATATAGATGTACCATTTCAGTTGATTACATTATGCTCTTCCCGTGGCCATAGCTAGGTGTTGCCCTATCAAGTGAAATTCACTTCCACACAGCGACAGTTAGTCCTGAAATATGCAGGGTCTTGTACCTGCACCTGGATTGATGGATTTCCTATTCCTGAGAAATGAGCGGGAGTTACAAAACATCTGTGCTTTTTCTTAAGTGTAATGCTTTCCAGTCATTCTGTCTTCACCAAGCGTAACTTACTTGCCGACAAAAGTGCATGAGCAGCGCTCCTCTTTAATAGTCTGCTATTGGAGCTGCTGTGTTGGTGCTGTAGAATGGTGAGACGCCAAGCTGTGAACCACCATATGCACTTGGCAGTCTTTGTCTGGTCTTTGTTCAGCCAACCTCTTAGCCTTGCCACCTATAAAGATAATGAATGCAAAATGGTCCTCTGCTTGCTCTTAAAATTAGATGCTCAGCTTAAAGAAAAAGTAGATAACTTGATGCTTTGCAGTAACTCGAAATTTCAGAGTAAGGGCTGACAGTTCACCAGCAGCACTGATTTCTCTGCTTTTTGGTATTGTTTGAGGGAAGATCCTTAATGGATTTGAAAGGCGAGAAGAATGCAAGATTTCACTGTCATAGAAAGATTATTTGGAAGAGGAAATAGTTTTAACACTTATTGTAGGGAAGGGGGCAGATGTTGAAAAAACACCCAGAAATAGTAAACAACCCCTTCACCCCCCCAACAAAATGCATTTCCTGGAAATGTATGGTAACTCACCCCAGATTCTTAACATTTCTCACATTTGGTCTTTTTCTCCAAAGCACAAAAATTGAAATCCTTACTTGAATTAACCACTTACTAAACTGTATTTCATGAGCAGAAAAAAGCAGCTTTAATGTCTGACCTTCCTTTTTGATGATATGTGATTCTGGCTTGTATGCTTTTACGATCACAGTCCTTTCTAAGCTGGATTTAATGTAATAACTTGGTCCTGGCTGAGACCTCATATGAAAACTTTTAAAAGCTGGCCTCTTACAGCGATTTATCAGGCCTGTTTAGGATTGATTTCCATTATAAAACCCTGGTTACAGCATCCTAGATGTCATGGTGCCTTGCGAGTGCTATATCTTGTTTAAAAAAAAACCCGAACGAAATCCAAAATCACTAGTTGGTCTGCATTCCAGGTGGAGTTTTTTTGTGGTGTTGCCCCCAACACCTGATCTGCCATTTCTCAGCAAACAGCTTCTACCCCTGTCCTACCTCCTGGCCATACCTTCTCTTCTCCTTCACCAGAGCAGCAAACCTGAGCTGCCAAGACGGTGCCTGATCACTCAGCGCTGCGGTGGGCACAGGAGCACACGGCTCTTCTGATGGCTTCCCGCAGCCCGTGTGCTTTCTGCTCGCCCTGCTCTGCCATGCTGGCTCTTTGCAGGGGCCAGCTCCTCCTTTGCCAGCAGATGCCACTTCTGTCTCCTGAGGTGTTGGGCTGGAAGCTGGCTCTGCGAGAAGCCAGGCGGAGCAGTGCTCAGCAAAGGCCAGGTTATTTGGGGGACGAGGTGGGAGAGGTACAGAATGCAAACTTCTGCCTTAAAATACACGCTCCTTAGCTTGTCTGCAAGTAGCTGGAAAACCACTCTTTTCCTGGCAGAGCTCTCCCTAAGCAGTTTTTCTGTATCTCTTTAAAACCTGTTTAGTTGCTCACTACTGAATGCGTGGGAATGTGGCCTAAGGCTATGAATACTGTGGTGAATAAACTGATTTTAGATGTGTGTGTGGGATTCCCCCAAAGCTGGCTGTCATTATTCTGTCAACGCGGTGGCTGAACCCATGCAAAGGAACGCTGTCTTCCAGAGTAGCTGACTTTGGCAGTGCGGACAGGATTCCCACCGCGTACCCAGCAGTTTTTAACCAAATGTTTGCTACAGACTGTGCATATCCTGAGATAAACTATAGCCTGTCTTTACTCTAAAGCAAGTAATAATTGGTTTTAATCATGAGCTTACCAGAACAAAAGTCTCCCGGTGGTCTTTCTTACTCATGATGGAAAAGCCCTCGTATTTCTTCTTGTCCACCTTCTCTTGTCTTAATGATGTTCTTTTTTTTGAGGTGGCAGCTTAAGTTCTGGAGCATCAGTCTTTCTAGAAATTGTATACCTGTGTAGAGTCAGGGCGCAGGAGTGAAAAACATAGCCATGATGTCATACGCTACCTACACAATTTTTTTTTCTCTGAAGGGTCTCGTGACAACCTCTTTCACGAGAATTTAGCTCTATCTTAATTTCTCTATGATATTTGGCAGCCAAGCAGACTCTGTGCAATTAATAATGCTAGGCAGATTAAAAGCATAGGGGCACAGAGAACACCACTTGCACCCCTTAACAACCCTTTGCTTTCAACAAGTTCCACTGTTTTAAATAGTTATTCTGAGGTGTTCAGGAGCACTGGTGTTGCCATGCTGATCCAACCACTGTTTCAGCTTTTGAAAGTGGCTGTTACTGGTAGTTTCAGAATAAATCCCCAAAGCACAGGCTTCTTCAATAGATACCTGCACTGTGGTGCATTGTTGTGTTGAGGAGGAGAAATTCTTTCTCTGCCATAACAAGCTGTTTGGCTTGAAAGTACAAGTTAGCCTCTGGTATACGTATGCATAAAATACTACAGCCTGTGTAGTACAAATACTCTGTTTCTTTTCTCCTCGCAGAGTAATATTAGGGATAAGAACTGAATTAAAGCTTACTTTCTTTCACAGAATTCCTCTGAGAGAGAAGACTGTAATAATGATGAGCCCCCTAGGAAGATCATTCCCGAGAAGAATTCACTTAGACAGGTATGTGATCAGTCTCTTAAAAAATGCAATAAAACTTTCTAGCTATTTGAATCCTTAAATGCTTCTGGAAGCTGAAGTCTGACTTGCACTCATGGAGATCCTTTTTTTTCTCCTTTGAAGTCTGAATAAGTCACATTTTATCTAGGAAAATCAGACACAGGGATTTAGCTTTCAGGAGAGTTTGATGACTTGCTCTGAAGAAATCTAGATTTCTGTATAGTGCAGTCAGCTGTGACTCTCTAGTTTTCATGGTGTTCAAGACCTCTTCAGCTTTTTTCTTCTGTAATTGTTCCTGTCTTGTTTGTAGTCTGTTTTGCCTTGCTTCAGATCAAGAGTCTCAGTGTTCTACAACAATTAAGCTTTTCATTGCTCTTGAAGGTGAATTTTGTTGGAGGTGATGTCCAGGTTAATAACCTGAAAAATGACCTGCTCTTGTTTTTTCTACACTTGTATAAATTACTGATGGGTAGAAAGGAGAAAGCGTGGTCTGATAAAACACAATCTCTTTGCCTTTTGTATATAGTAAAGCAAATTTCTTACCAATTCAAAAGAACCACTTTTTTTAATCCCTGTGGTCAACAAAGGGAGTCTGGCTTGTGATTACTGGGGAATTTAAGTTGGATTTAGTGATATCAGATCCCTTTTCACCTTGCTCGTTCTTCCCACTGCAACCTTGAGGCAGCAGAAGCGAAAATATGTCTATGCCTCAGCTGCCCAAGATTGCTGCCTGGTATATTGGAGTAAAACCATGGATGAACGTGACTTAAGTGAATACCCCAGGTCACACATTGCAACAGCTGAGGAATTGGCACATTTCCTTCTGCGTCTCAGCCACAGGAGCTGCAATCTCAGACAGAGGAATAGGGTGCTACTACACTGCCCCACTGCTGCTACTTCCAAGAGAAATTGTGGATCAGAGCCATAGTAAAGGAAGAAATATGTTTTTGATATAGTGTGCCTGTGCTCAGAGTTGTTGTTGGGGGTGGGGTTTTTTGTTTGTTTGTTTGTTTTTTTAAATAATGTGTTGCATTAGGAGTGATTTTGTGGGACCATAGGTGTCGTGTCAAGGACTACATGTAGCTGAGACAGGTCTGTCTAACAGATGTAGTCTATGTAAGTCTTTTCGACAAGAGGCAGCATGCTAGGATAATGAATGAGGTCTCAGATATTGCTGAGAAAGATTACCTTATTGAATTGATGAAATGTGCTACATCAAACTTAATGTTTCTGGCATTCAGCAACAAACAAGAAGAGCTAGAGGAAGAGGGCAAAGCTACTAGGTCCCTACTGTGTATCCCCCGGATAGCTAAAAAGGTCCACAGCACACCAGAAAACTGTTTTTTTTTTGTCTTAGAACTGTATTTTTGATGGCAAACCTTCAGATTCAACAAGGAAGGGTGTATGTCGATTCTCCAAGAAAAGGTTCATAGTAAGAGATGCTAAGTCAAAAGGATCATGAGTTACGTGTTTTCTGTGCCTTCTGGTTGCACTGAGTCCTTCCTCGTGATTTGATGAAAGAGGAGACAAATATTCAGAAGCAGTATAATACAGACCAAAAGGTGCAGTTTCTTGAGTTGAGTTTCCCTTCTGTTATATTTCAATCTGCAGAAGTATTCTTACTGTCCAGGGAAAGCTGTCTTTCCCACAGGCCCACAATTCTTCATAACCAAGATGACTAGATATCAAGAATACACGAAGGAAACCACTTGTACTGTCCAAATATTTCATGTTGGAAATATTTCACATGGACATTATTTATGTCAAAGATGGTTAGGTGTGATTCAGGATATTGTTGAGATGTTGTATCAGTCTCCATCTTTGTCTCCAGTCTTTACAGTGACAGATGCAGGACAAAATCCTTGGGTCTTCTGATTGCTGTCTGGGGCCTTTTGTGTTGAAAACAGTGTTTGTGGGCAAGTTCAAGATGTAGTCTTAGTCTTAAAGCAAGTGCCCTCTTGTCTAGATCATAGGACATGATTGACCACGATTTTGTGCCTGTTGTAAAAGGAGTTTTGGTTCTCTACATAGACATCAGTAAAGCTGTCTGAGCATTTTGGAAGCTCAGATTGCTCCTCTTCTCTATTAGTGACAAGAAGCAGTGGGGAGTTTTCCAACTCTAGTTGCAGAAATCAGACATGTATGCAGCCATGTGCCCGTATACTCAAAATCAATGAGTAGAGTGATACTTATTGGAAAGATGTGCATCTGCTTGGTATGCAGAGTGGCTACTCTGTCTTACACCTATCCATACTCTGTAAAACCAAAAAGATCTGATCTGCAAATGCAGTCAGAGCAGTAATACACAAAAAGTGCTTTCCACCTTAGTGGAAAGATGCTAACTTGGTAAATATTGAGTGTACAGTTTCACATTTTCTCTCTCTCCATTAAATACACCGCTGTTAAAATTTCATTACTGGGGAACATGGACCTACATGCACAGAAGAATTGAATGTGTGTATGTGGGTAGAGGAGAAGTCTGTTTACTTAAATGGTCTTTCCAGTGAAAGTGCCCGCATATTTAGTACTTTTTGATTAGTTTTGGAAAATTAATGAGATGCATCAGACCACTTCAGGGGAAGTATGATATCTTGACGTGTTCAGTTGCTGACAAGTATAAGTAAAGGTGCATTACCTTTTCTTGCCTTGCTTGCGGTACTGGTATGCAGCCTTATGTTTTCTCAGATGGGTTTGTGGAGCAGACATACCAGAAGGTGGAGATGATAAGGAGGTGTAATGGTTACTGAAGTGTCTGAAGGTGTAAGCAGGGGCTGAAGACACCCATTGCTCAGTGCTATGGAACTCTTACTAGGAGAAATGTCATTCTTCTGTTGATTAAAATGGTTTTTGGAGAAGGTTGTCTTCAGAAGTCTCAACAAATGGAGCTGTGTCCTTGGCGTGCTGGAAGTGGGAGGCATGGCCACTCTTAGGTGCCTGAGGGGCAGCGAGGCAGAAGAGACATGGAGGTGAGCACTGGGAAAGGAAACAGAAAAAGGCAGTGGGCTTGACACTGTTAGCTGGAACAGTGAAAAGACCTAAGCTATGACAGACTTTGAAGAAAGGATGCAAATGTTCAGTTCTTGTTGAGTGCTTGATCTGACAATTAAATTTTGAAGGGGTAAACTGAGTATCATAGTATGAAAACAGACTTCAGAAAAAACAATGACAAGTGGCAAAAGTTTTTGGCAACTTTATTTAAGCTAACAAACGAATTTTCACACTGCAAAGTTATAAATTAATTTTAATAGGCTGATCCAGATGGTCCATTTGGAAAATGGATAGCTTGATCTGTTGAAAATTAAACTAAATTTATCTCTCTCATACTTCAAACTGAAGTAAGCGTGAGAAGAGTGCCCATTAAGTCCAGCTCATACAGATGGACCGGCAGGTCACACATGGGACTAATCTGATTCATTTTAAAAATAAATGCATGAGTTATTGAATCAAGTTCCTGTTTCAAGCCCTGCGTGTGAGCGTGTGTGTGTGCGTGTGCCGCCCTTTCAAAGGGACTCACAAATGCTTCAGTGCCTTTTTAACCTGTGTGTTTCCATTTTAATTCAACTTCCTTGCCAAAAAACATAATTAGTTTTCAGTGCCTATCATTTAGTGTTAGACCCAAACAGTAGATTGATTAGGTCAGGCATTTGTTATTTTAAGGGCTATGTCTCCATTCTTCATTTATGAAGAACATGAGCTCAATAGTCTTGCGGAGAGAGCTGGCCTTTAGAAACCGGGAAGGGGAAGCTCTCTGGGGGCCCCTCCAGCCTTTTAGCTTCTGGGTGTTTTTAACAGAGCCATGAATGCAGATTTGTAAATTTATTGCAGTGCCATCTGTTTTTTTTTGCAGGAACCGTATTATTGTTGGCTCGTATCTGTCTATTGTGGTGGTCACTCCCCGGGAGCTTGCCCTCATAGTCCTAAGGAAAGTGATGAATAGTGAGGGTCAACATGAATGGGTCACAGGGCAGCTGTCCGGGGCTGCCCTGAACTTGATTACCCTGCTGGTTTTTAAAGAAGACGGGCACAATGCAGGTTGTTTAAAACCCTCCCTCCCTTCTCTTTGGTGCAGCAATAATGAAGTGCCTTTTGCTGCTGTGGTTTGTCTGTGGGCGAAGGTGCCTTCTGGGGAGATGCTGGCAGCAGCGAGGCTGCCGCGCCATACCTCCTGCAAACCTCACGTTGGACTCGGCTGTCTTTTTGTAAGCTTCCAGATGGAAGTCTGGGGGAAAAAAAAATCCCTGTCTGTTACCCCATTCAAACAGGCCCCTTAGCATTTTCAAGAATTTTCCCTCTTACCGTTTTGGCACAGAATATTACCTCAATTCACTCTTACGGATTTGAAATCATTTTGTAAAATTACATGTAGCACCTAAGACATTCTCTAGGCGCTGTTTCAAAGTTAGAATAGACTCAGTCTGATCTTCAGAGTTTAAAGCTGATACTCAAGCAAACCGTAAGAAGCAGAAAGTGGTTAAAGAAGGTAGAGCAAAGGAAAGACAAAAAAGTGTCAACCATTTACTTCCAGCTAGTAGCCTCATCCTGCTGCTTAGAGCTCCTCTCCAGGCCTATTTCTCCTCTCCAGAAGTATTTCCACCGTGCAAAGCTGAAGCCCTCTTTTCGACTGGTGGGGAAGGTTACATGATGGGGAGGGATTGAGGGTATTTCGGTTCCTTGCCTCCTTTCTTCCCTCCCTCCATCCAGGGAAGATGCTGCAGTTCAAATTTGCCTTCTGTTGGAGAGCTGGCCACGGCAGGACGTACGTGGTCTATAAAGTTATCCTGGTTACCTCATCTTTTATGCTATTAACGCTTGCTAGTAAGGAGTTGCTAGTTGAAAAGCCTCCTAAAATGAAGATTATTCTTTCTGTGGTTTTTCTTCTTTATTCTCAAACAACAACAGCAAAATTTCCATTTCTTGGTGACACTTAATGCATGTTAAAAAACGAGCCAAGGCGGGTTCTAACCGGAGTCTAAGTTACAATGGGAATGCTGCCTTGTGGCAGAAAGGCCACTGGGCTCTTTCAGCATTAGTGCTAATAGGAATCTGTCACCCCACCGCATTGCTGCATTCCTCTGTAATTGAGTAAATTGCAAGTGTTGTCTGCCCCCCCGCCCTTTGTGTCCATGTCCACTTACCATCCGAAGAACGTGGGCAGTGATAAATAAAGCGCTTGAACAGGGCTCTCAACTCTTTGAAAGCAGCATGTTGCCAGCCCCCTAGTTATATTTCTTTAAGTGTTTATGTTTTTCTGTATTCTTTCTCTTGTGTGGCTGGAACCCTGGGGATCCAAAGCCATGAGAGAGGCCAAGAAGCTAACAAAGTAGCTGTCCCCTTGTTAGCTTGTTCCTTTCTTCTTTAAAAAACAAGATGAAAACCATCTGGCTCAGGGCATTACATTTTCCTCCCCCATGCACCTCTATAGATGAAGAGTTTCACCTGCAGTGAGGGTTTACATTGATTAGGGAGAGAGCAGTAATTCAAGCCTCCATCCACTTCAGTGGTACTTTGCAGTCTTTAAAGGTGCTGACCCATTGAGTTAAACTGTCAAGGGAGGATAAAAAAGGATCTTCATCCCGGGAGGTAACAGCTGCCAGGTTTTCAACACCTTGCACGCTGCTGGAAAAATGTCACAAATTGTCAATGGAAAGAAAAATCACTTGGCTGCCATCTTCCCTTAATGACGTGCCTTATAAAATGAAAGATTTAAGGGTTTAAAAATCAGCAAGTAGCTGTCAGGGCGAGAAAAATCCTGAGGGATTTTGAACAATGGGCCCAACAAGATGTATGCAGAAAGACTGCAAATAGCGCATCCAAGTTGGAATAACCGGTCTGATTGGGATGACCATGGTTATCTTTCCGTAGTGGGACAAGAGGGAAGTGAAAGCAGCAGCACAGAAATCTAACATTACCATGCCTGTATTAAAAAAAAACAGGGGGGGGAGGAAGTCTGATTCATAAGCTACTGAACTGAGAGAAGACATACTGTATTTCTGCTCTTTTGAGGGCAATTTGTTTTCAAGCAGCTACCAGATGGCTAAATACCACGACATTTCCTTTTTCTTTTTTTTTTTTCCTCCTTTTCTTTAACAAGAGATCTAGTTCTCCTTGCTCTTTGTTTTTGTTTGTTGTAATGCTTTTAAGTCGCTGAACAACCCCATGGTGTTTGGGCATTGTGGCATAGTCTTTTTTTGTTCCCCCCCCCCCGCATTGATGGATGAGGAAAAAAGATCTTCAGCTTTAATGTAATTTCAGATAACAGGCAGATTGGAGTAAGGCCTTTTGTTTGTGTTGTCTTGAGGGTTTTTTGGTTTAGGGGCCTTTTTTTTTTTTTTGCTGTTTGTTTTAGGTAAGTCATTTTAATTGTACTGAGTAATTAGAAGGTACGCACAGCCAAGGGAGCTTTGTTATGGTAATTGCTCAAGAAAACCCACTCCCCAACTACCATTGCCATGTGTTGAGACACGTCTTCCCTCTAGTGGCAATATTAAGGACTCTGGCTTTCACAGTCGGCAAGGTGTAATTGCAATATGACAAACTGGGCTTTAGGGAAAATCCTGTAAATGATCTAGTTTTTTTGTTTGGCTAGTCTTTATTTTGTCTTACAACTTTCCATGGAGACTACCCTTCCCAAGGCTGGGCTAGGGATAACGAAAATTTTATATTAAGAAAATAATCACGGCAAATCCTGCATAATGTCTTACAGCTTGACTTAATTCTAGTCGTCTTTTTAATTACCTGTTTATAAAAACGTTTTTAAATTTGTTGAGATTACTTAATTCTTTCAGAAGAAGCACCTAATTTGAAATAAATAAATAAATAGCATTTGTTTTAAATAGTCCATGTGAAAGACCTTTAAAGGGTAATTAATGCAAGTCTCCTAAGACTCTAAGTAAGATGAAAGCGATCTTTCCAAATCTGCTGGAGTGATTTGTTTATATAACTTCCCACTTCTGCTGAATTCTTCTGAGTCTAATAACTTTTTTCTAACCGCTTGGCAATTTCTGCTTAGCTACAAAAGCCCTTGTTCAAAAAGAACAGTTTAATAATCTTTTCCCTGAAAATGACTTGAAGGGAGGGTATGGGTTTTGTCTTTTTGCTGTGTTTTTATTAGTGTTATCTTTCTCTGATAAATCATGTAATTATTAACTATTGCGGGGGGAAATCTTATTGAACTCTGGGGTTGCAGCTTCTATTAAAAAGTGGAGTTTTGTTCAGGGACTGAGGCTTCTCGGAATAAATGGCCAAAGAAATGGATTTCAGTTGGCGAAAAAGCAGCACACATAGACAGACACGCAGAGTTCTGCCTGGGGTTCAAGGCTTCAGGTTGGCATTCATTGTTCACCCAGAACTACACAGGCAAGAGTAGAAATGTTTATGTGTTTGTGTCAAAGAGCAGACTCATACTTTCTTTAAAAAGAAAAACGTAACCAAAGACACTTACCGAATGAGATCAGATACAGCACTATCTTTAGTGAACCATAGTCTGGTGTCTCTGTGGCATTTTAAGCCTTTGGCTGCGAATGAATACAGCTTTGTGGTTCCCCTGCTTCTGACATGATTTGGTGCTCCCATATATTTGTAGGTTTTGTTTGTTTTTTTTTTTTTTCATTAGAGCTTGTTTTGCTATAGGGCTGCTTAACACTGTTCTCAAACGGCTTTTGCAAGGTTAAAGGAATGCAGCTTGGTAACAAGTTTGTGTCATTTTAAATATATACCTCCCAGTAAATAAGGAGGAACCTTGCAATCAATCCCTTTTAGTGTGTTATATGTTTCACCTGACAACTAAACCCTCTATTGATTAACCATTACTTTGTTAGATAATCTCGTGTCATTGAAGCCACTGTAAAAATTAAACTCTTTAAAATGTTTTACCCTAGCAGCAGTGCGAAAATTGAAAACTTGTTCAGAATTACAGCCAGCTTCCACAAAGAGGGTAGTTTTCAACAAACTGGTTTATGTTTGCATGCTTTATATGCAATATAAAAACATATTAAAGCACTCCAACGCAAAGCTATCTGCCTGTGGCGTTGAACCAGGCTACCATTTCAAACTGCTTTTCCTTGGCAAAGAAACCTCTTATCTTGATGAAAGGTGAGGAGAAACTTCAGCAGTTTTGGTGCAAATTAGATGAGATTAGTAAAAGGATCGAGCTTTAAAGGTGAGCTTGAGAAATTTGCCTTTCTGAGGCTTGATTCTGGTTTTGATTTTCTTGGTTTTCTTCCAGGTTAATCGATGTTCCCATAGGCATTGGAATGAATGAAAGGAGGTACTCTGATGTTGCAGTGTAGCATGAGACACCGTCAAATGTTTCACCTAAAATGTAGGGCTCTGTACTACTACTTCATGATCTGCCATTCATTCTGCATTCAGTTAGGTCTATCCACTAGTAACTGTTAGTGTACGAACACAAATGTGACAATATCAGATGAAATCAAATCTCCATGTCCAGCAGTGATCTTGTGTCTCACAGTAGCCAGTAACTGCTACCTACAGAGAAACATTAGAAGGCAACTGCATAGTACTACCTTCACAATATATTCTCCCAGCTTCTTATGACCTGACTTCATGAGCCAGATGCAGCTTCTTTGCAACATTATCAATGCACTTGCATTGAGACCTATTAAGTAGAGCGGCATTACCTCTTTCTCCCCTGGACTTTAAGGGAGAACTAGGCTTTCTTTTGCATTTTTGCTTTAGACCTTTTTAAACATATTGCAGAATGTGCACGTGAATCATCTTTTCCCTTTTTATTCATCCCACAAGGCTAATAATGCATTCTTCTGTGAGAATGTGAAAATAAGAACAGAAGAACTTTGCAAACATAGTGATGGACGTTGAACTGAAGTTCACTGTATGTTTTATTCTCAAATCTGTGTCCTGATGGGTTGAATCCATTATACTTATGCCTTTTAATTTTCTTTTTTTTTCCTCACTGCTTTTATTGAGAAACAAAGCTGCTGAAGGACTAAATGGTTGTCTGGTAATTTGGCACTTACATAGGTCTTTACGTAATAAAATTATTGTGTAAAAGTTGATTTTCACGGTAAAAGCATGATGTTCTCTCCTTTCTGTGGCTGAGAAGATTGGGAAGGAAGAATTTAAGTATAATTGGCATGTTGTCAAAGGGCAGAGAGGTATTGATAGTGCGGGAATGCCCAGGTTGATCAAACCCAGAGTCTGCTCATCCAGTGCCGACTCCAGCACTGTCAGTGGAAGATACTGTTGAGTGAGAGCAAATGGGTCTGGCCGCTCGCAAATGGGTCTGGCCGCTCTCTGTGCTCCATTCCCCTCCTATGCCTGCAGCATCTACTGCTGTTGCACTAGGGATGTCTGGGGGATATCTCTGCTGAGTACTCTATGGACCTACTGTCCATGAGTTTGTTTAATCCCTTTTTCCACTTGCTGATGTTCTCTCCACAATGTCCTGGGGCAGCAAGCTCCAGAAGTTCATTGCCTGCTGTGTGAAGAAATGTTTCATTTTATGTGCTTTGAATTTATACTATAGTCATTCCATCAAGTGTCACTAGTCCTAGTATTGTGGGATTTGATGAACAAGTTATGCTGGAAGTTCAGTTAGTGCTGTTCGCACTGAGATGTAATGTGTGGATTAATAAGTGAAGTAATAAAAATGAAGCAATACATTGGAATAATTCTTTGTATCTACATTCTAACATGCATACAACTTTTGAATAGTGGCATAGTGAACTTCCTTCCTTCTCAGAAAGTTTTAGGGCTTTTAGATTTAGTATTTAGTATTTCACATTGTGTATTTGCATTGTCTGCTCTTTCCCATTTGTAAATGTGAGAGAAAGCCTGTTGTAAACCTGGCTTTCAAAAAGCTGGCTTGCTACCAAAGGTTGTGCATACCTATCTTGGGAGGAAAAAGACTGACAAGACCTGAGTTTGGTTCATGGAGCCACAAGCTTCCTTGTTGCTCTTGGTAAATGTTTTTATGGCTGAGCTTTTCATCTGCAAAGTGGAGTTAGTAGTGGCTTGCTTCGAGTCAGGGCTCTTCTTAGAATTTACAGTATGTAGCAGGTAAGTTGTGCAGAAATACTGCTGCTGGAATTTTAGGAATTGAAGTACAAATGGAAGAAATCACAGATGTACAATAAATGGGTTAAATTACACAAATGTAAATTCTGAACAAAGAATCTTATCAACTCTTCATGGTTTTTCACCTTCAGAATCTGGTTGAATTTAACTAAGACAATGCTTATAAAATGAAGTTTGCATGGTATTGTCTGAACATCAGTGCAAAGCAGATGGTGTCAACTTTCTGTCCACCAGTTGGGCCGCTACATCTATAGTAGTTTATGCCATTCTGATCTTTCTTCTGAGGAGACTGTGCATACCAGAGTGATGGGTTTATGATGTTGGCAAATATTTGCAAGAGGCTAAATAGAGTCCATCAGACTTGTGTTTGCTTGTGACCTAATCCCAGTTTGAATCTCAACCTCCCCTGCTGAAAGATGCTCTCTGTTCATCTGCACAGCACTTTGAAAGGATTTGTGTGTTAGATTTTTTTTCATTTTGTCCTTCTGCATCTAGAGCCAGAAATTGCTAGCTGGCTGCTAGTCACAGCAGACATCTATGTTATGACTTGTAAGGAGATCTGCTGGAGCCAGGATATTCTGCATTCCTGTCTGTCACTGGTGGTTTTCTGGTTAGAGAGCTCACTGAGAAATAAAACATGAACTGCTGAAGTGATGGAGAAGACAGGACTTCTGTCTTTTTTTGTTTCTGTTTCATGGTGAACTTTAAAGGGAGTCTGTAAAGAAGTAAGGTGGAAAGGACTGTGATTTCCTGAATTTCGCCAAGAGTCAGAGCCACCTGAGCCAGTATACTGATTTCCCATGGCAGGCAGTAAGGAGTGTTTAATGAGGATCTTAAGAACTCAGGTGAATTGTGTTGTAAGCTGATTGTGAACACTCAGTTCCCATCACTTGGTGCTTACCGTCCTCCTGAGCTGGCGGCTGATAGGAACACTGGGTTTGTGGACCTATCTCGTATCACTCAGCATAACCCCCCTTTAAGATCTTTGCATTCTTCCCTCTGATGTCCCTTGCAGTATGTTCTGCTGCTGGTTTGTGTGTTAACCACATCTTGTGCAGTCAGGCCTGTGACAGGGGGACAAAAAGGGGAGATCGTTTGTTGGTGCTTGGTGCCGAGGGAATCTGGCTCTGGTGACATAGCTTTGGAGCGGAGGGAGAGGTTTAGGAGCCCTTAGCATGCCAGTGTTGCCCACAGGTTTGGTAACCTATGGCAGGTTTGGGATTGAATTAGTTTCAAATCAAACAAATAGAAATCCATAGCAAACCCTGAAAGAAGGATCCTCAGAGATTGCCAGCGAATATTACAGGGAGAGAACCAACAGGCAGTTCACTACAAATCTTTGTGCATCCTCCCCTTAAGGCAATCTTAAAAATATCATGAATGTTAGTATGTTTTACTTAGTGCTCTTGGAAATGTCTTTGTAGCAAGTTTAATTTCATTCTCTTTCAGCATGCTTCTTGGGTTTTCCCCACACAACTATTTGAGGTAGCAGCATCTTCTCTGTGGTCCACTTACTACCCTTGCAACAAAGCAAGGTTGTGCTTGCTTTTGGACTGCCACTTTTGCTTGGGAGCAGTTTTCTGTAAATGGCAACAGGCGCTGAGGTGTTAATCCAGTACTGGAGCTCTTAGGTGCTACTATACTCCTACTAATACTAGAAAATGTGAGCTTAATCAAGTAGTAATTAAAAAGGTATTGAAGGCGGGGAGGGGGAGCCTCCATTAGAAACTCCTGAACTCTTCAGGCATCTTAGTTTAAATAGCCAATTCAACCAAAGTATAATTTTAAGCACACTTCGTAAGTGCATACTGTTCATATGCTGCCCTTAAAAAAGGGAGAGACTATGAGCAATGTGCTCTGCAAAGACTCCAAAGTCTGCAGCCCCAGCTGAGGGGTCCCCTGGGCAGGATAGTGTATGAGTTAAAGAAAAATGACATTCTACTTCAAAAAAAAAAAAAAAAAAAAGCTTTCCAAAATTGGGAAGATTAAATACAAAAATACAACAAGTGAGATGTGCTCTGCATTTGCTGCCTTCTGATTATAACCTTCGTACTGTCCCCATGTATTTTTACCTGATAAAGACAGGGCACGTTTATTAACATTTGACATATGCTGTGATAACTAGTCTGTAGATGTCACCTTGCTTTAGTTGTTCAGTTATGCAGCATTTTGTGGAAGACTGAACAATTGAGATCAGATATGTTTCTTCTTTTTGAAAGGAAAAAAAGGAGAAAAATATTTTTTTTTCTTTGTATCTTCGAACTGTAAAATTGTATGTAGCTTCTCAGAGGACGTGCATGCCCTGAACATAGGCTTTTGCTGTAAACTAGTTTATTTTGGTTTGAAACGTTTACACCTTAGGAAAAAGGGAATGTAGTAGAGTTGTTGTGGGTTCCTTTGCCAAAAATGTGGTGCCTGAAAGAAAATTGTGTTCTTCTATTCATAACCATTTTAATCTTTCTGCAGACCTACAACAGCTGTGCCAGACTGTGCTTAAACCAGGAAACAGTATGTCTAGGAAGCAGTGCTATGAAGACTGAAAATTGTGTGGCCAAAGTAAGTAAGATAACAGCTTTGGTTTTGGGGTTTTTTTTAGCAGATTGTTCATTGTTAATCAAAGAAAAGTTCTTGTTAAAAATTACAATTAGAAGAAAATACTTAAACAGAAAGCAAGTATTTTGGCTATGCTTTTCTGTCCTTCAGTGTAGAGATTTCAGACTTGCTGTTTTTCTCTGTGGGAAATGATTATTTGAGTCCTGAGCTATCTGATTGAAGGGTTCATTCTGCTCTACAAGTAATAGGCTTTTCCAGTGGGATGACCTATGCCTGCTATGTAATTAGCTGTGGCAACTTCAAATGATAGATGTCCAGATACATGCTAAAAATACTGCATGAGAGCTCTTTGTATCATGGTTCCCTTTTTTAGCTACCAGAGGGGAGGTAGGAAAAGAAAGACCTTTTAATTAAAATACAGTGAATGCTGTATTTAAGGGAAAGGGAGGAGGGAGATACGGCAGTCAGAATGGTAAGAAAATGGATATATTAGCCCGTCAGAGAAAAGTCATTCCTTGAGAACTGTAGTAGATGTGATTGGAAAAGATAAGGTACTGTTAGCCACCCTCTTTTCTTAAAATTCGGCATAACTAGAGTAAAATAACATACATGTAAGGCTGTTTGTGAATGGAAAACATTTGAACCATGATGCAGTATGTTTAGAAAGGCTGCACGAAGGATGCATTTAGCCTTGTGTAAGCTTCATATTTCCACTGAAAGGAAGTTTAGAATGGGCATGCAGGACAGATCAGTGCATGCAGCCATCTGTTACCAAAACCAGCTGGCATTTTGTTGCTCCTCTGTCACCACAAACCTGACCACTTAAAAGCCTGTTTTCTCTTTTGGTTATTTATTCCTTGATCTCAAAGTATTATTTTTTTTTTCATACTTTGTATGGTTGTTAAAAGTGCCTTGTCCCTTTAGGGGCCACTTTTATATTGACCTTTAAGATAATTTCCCAGCTAAATCTTTGCTGGGATTTTGCTGGTGAAATTTGAATGTCCCATTACTTTTGATTCCTGTCAGGGAATTGGCCATCATAAAAGTTTGTCATGGTGCTTGCAGGTGGCTTAGCGCTCATAAACTGTGCTTGACATGCCAGGTTACCTTCCACTGGAGAAGCACTTCTGAGAGAAGGTACCAATCTTCGTACAAAGTGCTAATATTTAATACCAACACCTCCATGCTTGACTTAAGATGAGTGGTATTGCACACTGCTTCCTCAGGTGCTTTATGATACAAAGTATGTGAAACTCTTTAAGCAAGGTGCCAGAGCAGCTTTGACTGAATTATATCATTGTACAGCATCGTTCTGATGCCATGAAGCAGCTCACAGCAAGCTAACTAGAGTAAACCCATTCAACTCCATCTGCTTTATATCATCTTGTTTGACCTGATCGTCTTACTAAGGAGCATGGATGTGCAAGAGCTACAGCGAATTTAAGTGATGCCTCTTTTAAATGAAATGACATACCTTTAACATACTAATGCCCTAAATAATAAACTCTCCTAAAATTAATGTTTTCAGTGGGATCGTGGTAAGAGGTGTGGGTAGGGCTCCAGGCAGGAACGGCAAGACTTGTTTCATGTTACTGAGGATGAATTTGAACCATCACGCTGGTGATGAAAAAGCATATGTTTTTAAGTATTGTGTTTCTACATGCTGTAGGACAAAGTATATGTATATATGCTGTAGGAAAATCTGCCATCATACATATATGAAAAAACATATATATACATGCATATATATCACACATATATGTGTGTGTATGTATATATATATATATATATATGAAAAAACATAAGGACTTTTCTGGGGATGTAATTCCTCTAGTACTAGCTTGCCTGACTGTTGTACTCCTTTCCTTTGCCTTCCCAGCTACAAACCAAAATGAAATAGGTTCTAAGAAAGCTTCTCTTTCAAATTCCAGAAGTGTTGAAGCATTTATAAATCCAGTTAGCTAAATGCAGATGACTCAGTGATGGCATAGGCAAATGGCAGAACTGTAAAATGTTCCCTAGGTGAAGGGCTGAAATGGGATTTAAGGAGTTCAGAGGCCTTCTCCTAGCCTTGTGCACATGGTGAGTTTTGTCCGCCATGATTGATGTGTCTTACAGCCTTGGACTTTAAAATGCTTTGTCAAGAGGGTGAATACTGGAAAGTACAACTGTGGGTTCTTTATCTGCAGCACTTTTCCAAAAGTATTGTAGAGTTTTCAATATTTTTTTTTTAAACTATCAATGAAAGTAAAAAAAGGATTACTTTGGAAATTATGATTTACCTTTTCTGATTCTGCAGTGCAGTATCAGCCCTGACTGGGAGCCACAGTCAGCGCTATCACATGCTTGTCAGGCGTGTCAGTCAGTCTGCAAGAGACGATGGTTTATCTGAAAACAGAATTTCTGTTTCTGCACCTACTTGCACAAAAGAAAATTGTGCTCTGTTAAGACTGTATTAATGCCATTTACTGATCATGTGCTTGATGTTTCTAAAGTTTGTTCAAAGAATGAAATGCAGTTTCCCTTAAGACCGCACACATCAATACTGAGAGATCTTTTTTCAGACCGAAGCACTGTCCATCCATCAAGCTCTGTTGTGAACGAGTGCTTCTGTACAGGACATCCAGATATAAATTACCAACCAAACAACTGGCATTCTGTCTAAAATGGAGGGAAAAGAAGTTTATAATAAAAAGATACGCATTTTCAAGTACAGAAAGTAGCATAGGGCTACTGTCTTTTTTGACTGCTCAAGTCTGTCTGTTAGGAAACCATGTCTGCCTGGTTTTCTATATGGTGTCACGCTGCCTCTGCAGCCAGGTGCTCAGTGGCTTTTGCAAATCTATGGATTATTTAATTTTATTCAGACATTTAAAAATAAAACTAGAATATCATGTTCTGATGAATCTTTGTATATTGTTCTTAGCCTTGCTATTCTGGTGTTTGTCCTCTGAAACTCCATTGATGGGACTTGGGCATATTTGGGTAGAAGCAACTAAGGAGCAGTAGAAATGGTTTCAAGAGTGCGCATGTTTTGACTGAAGAGGTGGGATCTTAAAATAAAAATTATATATTGTGATGTACAGATGTGACCTGTGTGATTTGTAACATCAGTTCTCTTCCATCCTCAGGAGTTTTTGTGTTAATCTTTTGGCATCATTTTGCTAATCACCTTTGAGTGATCAACTCTGATGTATATTTAACCTAATGTCTTTAAAAAGGAAATGCAATCTCTAATTGTTTTTTTATCTATGTGCGTACACACACACAAACACATATATAAACTTCTCCTGTTTGTCCTTTAGAAACCAAAAATGTCTACAGGAGGATTTCTGTTTATGATGCTGCTGGTGTGCAACCACAAGTGGACAACTGTCTCAGGAATTGGTGCTAGGTGCTTAAATAAGGTAGAAATGTAGCATGAACCTGAGCTGCAAGGACAGGGTGTTTGGTTTTAATGAGGCTTATTGAAATCTGGCCAAATGAGCATCTGTTCCTATTGTTTGCTCCATATTTTGTAAGCCAGTATCTTCAGGCCAGATAATGGTGTTGGTGTGTGCTTCATCCTCAATTAGAGAGGGGCACAGTTAAAAATCCCCTGGCATCTGGTATGGCACTAGGATTCTTGTGATGCTCCTGGGTGTGCAAACAAGTTTCTCTTCTGTTCTGCACCCAGGACCACTTACTTTCTGTGGTGACCTTCATACTTTCTATTTGCTGTGCAGTGAGTGATGCTCTGGTGTGTCTCCAGTCTCCTTGGCTGAGTCTTTGCTTGGATGGATTATATATATTCCTGTTTTCAAACAGAGGTCTTGCCTTTTCACCCTCTCATAATGTAGGCTGTATTAGGTTTGAGTGTTGCTGTTCGCTTGGAGTCTGTTGGATTTTGCATTTCTCTGGATAATGGAAATAGCCTTTTGATTCAAAGTGCTCTTTTCTTTCCCAGCGAGAGACTGGTGTATAGCAGATCTCACAGAGTTCTACAGTCAATACCCATTTCCTGCATTCATTAGACAGGTCTTTACTGTTTATTAACTCCTGCAGTCAGTTCCACTTCATCTGTATCTGCTATTTAAAGACGTGTTCTCAGTTTCATTTTGCACATTGAATTCTTTCCTAGATGTGCTAGGGATAGGCAGCCTATGGCATACCTGCCAGAGACAGCACAGACACCTTCTAAATGGCGTGCAGCATCCCCAGGTTTCTGCTTAGTTCTGAACTCAGCAGCAGCTGGGAGAGGTTCTCTGCCTCTAAATGAAATTGGAGGAAGAAAAATAGTCATGCATACCACCCTTGAAAAATTAGACTTCTGTTTCTGGCCACTCCTTGCTACCCACATGTGATAACTAGTCCTGCTTGTTAAGGTCCTGGCAAACCAAGGGACTTCTCAGAGTCTTTTAAGCATGTTGTGTCTCCTAGGGGGTCTTTGGCTGCTGTTCATCAGACTTTTAAATGTTCATGCTGCAGTGGTTACAGTATTGAACTAGGAATCTAGAAGGGGTTTATACCCTTTATTTTTAGCACTGTTATTTTATTCTCTGTGACCATGATGGCTTTTCTTGCTCCTCTTTAAAATGGAAACTGAATAATACTCTTGCAGAAATGTTGTGAAATTTAACTTTATGATGCTTTTTTGACCCTTGGATGAAAAGTCCTGCTTAAGCATGCAGTCATGTCCTGCCTGCTCAGCAAGCTCTTTGCAGTGTACAGGGGACAGAGCAATGTTCTGCTCAATTCTGGAAACACAGAACAGGGCTTGGCACTTCAAATATGCAATGTGAAGTCTTCTTTCAAAGATGCATAGTGTTATTTAGCTATAGCTACACATTTTACATTCAAGGACAATTCAGCTAAAGCAAGGAGTGGTGGAAATAGCTGGTAACTGAAATCTACCTTCCTTTGTCGGCTCTTTCTGCATCGCTACTTCTGAATTTTTAGAATAAAAATAGTCTGCACAATAATAACATTGAGCTCAGAATTTGTATATGAATTCAAAGGAGAAACCACGAGTACCCTTTAATAAACAAACGTTTAGGGTTCCAGGCTGGATGTTGCAGTTGGCAGTAGTACAAATTGATCTGAAGAGTGTCCCTCTTGTACTCTCAAGTCCCTTTATGTCACAGATTGATGGCTCCTCTTTCCTGAGAGTGTCCCTGCATTGACTTTGCATGAACAACACAACCAACTCGGAGTTCTGCTGTGATACACCACTGAGTCAGTATATCTTCAGATAATGCATAGTTTTCTAGTGCTTTTGAAGCCTTTCCAGTCCTTGAGATTGAAATTAGAGCAATTCAGTAATGAATAAATATCGCTTGACTAGCTGCATCCAGTTTCCTGATACTCCTTCCACTGTTTTAATGAGGAAGTATGTTCCTCCATACCTTCATTTTTAGTATTAAGCTTCTGTGTAATGATGCCGAGGGGCTGTCAGTGGACATGCTTCCAGCTCCAAACCCTTCGGTAGCAGTATCCCCTTTTGTGTCTTGGATATACCTTTCTCTGGGACAAGAGTTTTTGAGGCAATTGCGAACTAGCTAAACGCTGCCTCAGCCACTGGCTAATAGAGATATGAGCATGTCATTTTATCCTTCTGTTGCAGGTATTCTCTTTGTAAAAAGAGGGTTTTGTAAATCGTGGGTATTGCAGGGACATTGCTGGGATTACTTAATGTTCAAAACGTGCTTTTAAACTGTGACTTCTCAGTATTTAGAGAGCACAAGTACAACACAGCATCAGAGGTTTATCTAAAAGCTTTTAGACCTAGTGATGATCTTCCTTTTATAGTAATGTGTCTACTTTTATCTTAATTGTGAGGTTCTCTCTTTTTTTCTTTTTCTTTTTTTTTTTTTTAAGGTCAATCTTTATGCTTTAGCTTCCCTTTGGTCTAATAACTTGTTTGCAAATGACTGAGAAAGAAATGTGATATTCCTGTTCCCCCCACCCCACCCCACCATACACATTCTCCAGATTTTGATAGACTTGTTTTATTTATTTCCAAAATTATATCCGCAGGAAACAAGCTGTTTAAATTCAGATTATGCTGAAGCAAAATGGTCCTGGTATGAGAAGCAGCGTGCTGTTTTATGAGCGCAGAGTCCCTTTTCTCATAACTGATTGATAGTAAATATTTTCCTGAAGAATTATTGCCAACCATGAACAGTGCAACTGTTTCACTTTTTTTTTCCATGCTACTTGCTGTACCAGCCATTGTCTGTAATTAAGATCTACAATTCACAATGCAGACGTTTGCACTTCCTCTGGGTCTGAGCTATTTATAAGGCATTTCAGCTGTTCAGAGTTACTTTTGAGTGTTAAACTACATGTAAACAGGCTTCTTTAGTCTTCAGTTATGCAGACACTGTGGAGTGGTTGTCATTTCTGCTTCTCTTACCACCCAAAATGACTTTGCATGTCATTGAAGCCACGAATTAAAAAAGAATTACACTTGTTTGGTTTTTTTTAAATGCAAAAGAGACTTTGAAGAAATAGTAATATAATAATTACCTCATAAATTGCTTTATAGCTGAGGGTCTCTAAGTATATTCTGGAGATCAATTCTCAAAGCTCTGCAGTAAGGAGGGTCAGTCAGGTGATATGCAAAATCTTGATATGGAGAACCATTTCCAAAGTTTGGTCAACTCAGTGGAGATGTTTCTACTTTTTGGAGCCCTGGGTTTGGAATCTCGAGAAAGCAAATTGCGTTACCTGTGAGACTGAGTTCAGTAAATGCTGGAAGGGCTCCCACACAGATCTTGGAAACTCCTTCTCAGGTTTGACTGTTTATAAGGAAGAACCTTTTCGTGGTGATGACAGGCACCTGGAACAGGTTGCTCACAGAGGCTCTGCAGCCTCCATCCTTGGAGGTTTTCAAGACCAGGCTAGGTGAAGCCCTGAGCTGCCTGGTCTGACCTCGTAACACACCCTGCTTTGAGCAGGAGGTTGGGCTGGAGGCCCCTTCTAATCTGAGTCATCCTGGGATCCTCTCAGTGTACGGGCAGTGAAGACATAATAGAAATCTTTAAAATTTAGAACTTGACCTGGCATCCTTAGTCAAAATTCCCCTGCACCTGTATTGTGTGTAGTATCCCATGCTGTAGTTCCACCCATGTGTTTGCTGGTTTGGTGGTTGATACTCTGCCTAAAGAATTACAGCCTTGAGGTCTTCATTCAAGTCCTGTCGTGTTAAGCTTGTAAGGAGTGTTCGCCAGGATAAGAGTTATCAAACAAACTGGACTTGCACTTATAAAGTACATTGGGATCTTTTGTGCTGGAAATGTGAAACCGTTTGGAATCCAGATCACTGGTGGCTTTAGTGGTAAATGGTGGCATACATGAAGAGAAGCTTCGCTTCTTAAGTAGTCACCTGCAGTGGCAGCACCCTCAGATGGTAGAGAATACAAATACAATTAACATGACATTAACTAGATATATTTTCAGTATTTTTCAAATGCAAGAATTGAAAAAGTTGTTTGAAAAATATATCCAATTCTTGCGCTAAAGCTTGCGGTGTGAAACGCTGGGATAATCGTTTCATACTGTATCCCGCTGCAGGGAAGGCATTGGTGTGACCAGGTGTCACGTTTCAGAAGGCAGAGTGGGTTCTGAGTTTAGCCTAGCAAGAGAGCTGCTAAAAATGAGCCCGTTTTTGGAGATCGGTGAGGGTAGGCTCCACAGGGTAGGCTCCAGCATCTTTGCTGTTTGGAGCGGACAGGGGAGGGGAAGTAGTGTGGAGCGAGTTCACCGTCAGGCGTGTACTGCAGCATTGCCCACTGATGCATGCCGGATCACCCGCACACAGAGATCACATGGCTCCTCCAAAAGTCAAACGATCAATTCGCCTCGTTTTGGCTCTGTACTTAATGCACAAACAGTGCGATCTGCAGGGCTGTAATTGCATTGTTAGGGCCAAGGAACAAGCCTGTGCCTTTTCAGCAGACAGCTGGCCGGGAAAGAGGCATGTTGTTAGGAAAGAGAGAGGCAAGGCAAATAAAATTACTGCTAACGCTCAGAGATCGGCAGGAGTCCTACTTGCCTAATCTTACCGGTGGGAGCAAGCGGCTGTTGTAATCCAATTATAGCAGCATAAGCAATTTGTTAGACACTCCGCATAATGTAACAATTTCCCAATAAACTCTGACTTGTAATAACGTCGGCAAGAGCCCACATAAATCTGCCCGAATGGTGGGGGCTGGAGTGTTCGGCTGGGGGCTTGTAATTTGTGCCATCAGCACGTTTTGTGGAGTGTGGTGTGGTGCAGTCTTTCAGTGCAGGAATTTTAAGGAGAAAAGCATGGCACACCCCTCCAAGAGAAAACCATCAGCAAGGGTCAAAAGAGATACCAAACAAAGCTGGGAGGTGGCTTTTCTAGGAGGGAGGAAAAATCAACCCCTAAACGCAGGACTCTAGCTGATGAGGATTTAAAAATATTAAAAAGCGGTAATGAAAATTGCAGGAATTTAAATTATAGCAGAGGGAGGAGGAGGAACTGGAATTACATCTGTTTTGGAGGGGGAGGGAGGAGAATACCCTTCCTTATATTTAAGCGGTTTAAATATTAAAAAAGAAGCTCAAGTATTGAAAGGGATGCTCTGTGCTTACAAGACAGAGAAGCTGCAGATCCTGTCCCAAGCAATTCATAACCTGCAAAGGGAAAAATTAAACCTTTTCTGGTATCCAGTTACTCTCCTGTTGTCTTTCTTGCAGCTCCTAGCTGGCTTCATGCATATTGGCACAGCATCTTGATGATGCGTCTGAGAGATAAAACGTAGGTCTAGAACCATTCACTTTGAGCGTACCCCAGTGAATTTAACTTTTTTGGCACAATGATGAATGTCCCCTCTGGTTCATGCAGATCTACACAAAGAACTAATCTAATTTAGATATTATTTAAAAGTAAAATCAGTCTACTGCGCTCTGCCTGTCACTCTTAGAGCACATTGCGAGTTACAGCATCGTAGACACCAGTTTAATGTTTATGTTTAGCGAGATTTAAGATATCATATTTCTGTTAATCCCTCTATTTAGCATTTCCCTTTGCTAAGATGCAGATAGGCAGCAGGCAAAATAATGTAGGTCCCTTTGTATACAGCATAGAGACCGTCAGAGGTCCAGGATTTTCAATGTAGTTCTTACCACTGCTGCGGTATAAAATTGCCTGACTTCATGCCGCTAACAATACTTCATTCATTTCTTAGCTATGGGAGCCTGTAAGGCTTCAGTGTGGAGTGACATTTCTGCTCTGAGTCATTCCCAAGTTCTGGCAGCACAATGCCTTTTCGTAGGGGAAAAAGTAGTTCCTAGCCGTACAAAACAGTTTCTCTTTATCATTTGGAGCTCCTGCTCTCAGTTCTGTGTTTTGCTGCTGGGCTATGCAGGCTCCTTTTCTTAGGGAAAAAAGAAAAACCAAAACAAAACAACAAACAAACCCAGAACTAAATTGTTGACCTTGTGCATACAGCTCACACAATTATGCCTGTACCGTGTTTGCATTTACGGTAGTTCCATATTTTGTGCAATTTTGGGGTGTATTTACATATTCACCTGTCATATTAGTACTGAGATGATTTTTATTTAAACTGTAAAATAGTAGCTGAGTTGTGCAGGCAGGCTGCCGTGTGGGTAATGCTGCATATTTTGCCCTTCTTTATGTGGAAGTCAAGCCTCCATTGTTCTTAATCTTCGTTGTCTGCCAGCATATCAAGATAACAGGCTGAGACTGCGAGCATTTCCAAAAGTATCCTAATAAATATTTTCTTTCAACACAAATATGCCTGAAAAAGTGTGTTTAAAGAGGGCAGGTATTATCTTAGTTTACCGAAGCTGCATCAATAAACTGCAGTGCTTCTAATAAAGCCACTCAGTGTCTGGGTTTAACTAATGGCTGATTTTCACGGCTTTGACAGTGAGCTGTGTGCGTTATTTTCTCCTGATATTGTAAAAATAATGAGAGCAAATTAGAACAATCAGTTTACCCAGATAGCTGCTGATTGGAGGTGATGGGCAATATGGCAGCGGGTAATCCATCTTCGGGCTCCTGTCACATTAACTTCAGCAGTGTGGAAAAGATCAGGCGGAGCGAGCGGGAATCCTGCCCAATCAGAAAGCCGAAATTAATGAGAAGAGCATTGTTCTGTGATCAACCTTTTAATTAGCAAGAGTGGAGATGGAGGGAGTGATGAAGCTGGCAGCACAGCTGCACAATGCTGGGCATGTTTTCGGTGAGGGGGAGGAAAAACATGGGTTTTAAATTACCCCTTCTGTGCTCCCTGTACACCGGCAGTGTGTCTTCATTCTAAACCCCTTAAAAGATCTTAATAAACAGCCGCATCCAGGTTAATATTGCAAACGTGGCTGTTACTAATGAGTAGTTTCAAAGTAGGTCCTTTCGGGGGTCATTTAGGAAAATGTTGATCACTGTTTACCAAAAAAAAGAGAGAGAAGCAGGGTTTGGTGTTGGATTTAAAGTTTCACTGCATCAAGGAAAGAAGGGGAGGGAGGGGGATAAAATTAGAGTAAGGGACTGCCTGTTTTATTACTCCCCTCCTTATTTAGTATATGTTTGAAATAAGATTCCTTGGCATATATTTGAAATGAGACTCCTCAGTTAAAAATACTATGCATGCCATGTGGCTTTCAGCAGCAAAAAAAGAGGAGAGATCAAATACTGCGTTGATTTCCTAATGTTCCTTTTTGTTGTTTTTTCTTGTCGATGGGTTTTTTAGCACCAGTATTTTTCATTTTATTCACTTACCAACAAGAAATTATAATTCGAAAGATTTGGCTGCTGTAATTGCTAAGAAGATTGACTTGAATTTTTTTTTTTCTCCTAGTGGTTTGGTAAAATTGCGATGTTCTCAAGTACATTCTAAAAATAGACACTGGAATTAATGACTGTCAGGTCTGAATATCAGTCTTAGGAAAATTGGTATTTTTGTAAGGGGGGGGAAATAATGTGGGGAAAAGAGTGATACTAGGGGGTGATTTCTGGGGAGGAAAATAAGGAATATTACGAAATAGTATTAATGTTTGCAGGGCAGGAGAATCCAGCTACTTCTGATTAACACGGTTCCTGTTCTTACTTCCTTGCTGTCTGCATTGTGTTTTTCAGGTATTTCTTTTCTCCTTCCCCATAATTCCCCAAGAAGTTGTAATGGGTGAAGAGTGAGACTTCATCATTCTGCACACGGTGTCCGTGCTGCTTTTGCTTCATTTTTCTAGTCAGGACACAGGCCCTCTCCACTTCTAGGTATCCCACTCTCTGATGCTGAAAAGCAAGTAAAATCTTACCATTTTGTAGAGAGAAGCCAAAAATCAGCACGCTGCACCCAGCAAACTGCACAGGCTGTTTGCGTGGCTCCACTGTAAGCTTGCTCCCACCCGTCGACTTTGCATTGCTTACTTTTAGGTAGGGAGCAGTAAACAGATGTGCTAGAAAGGAAAGCATGTGTGGGTGAGGTTGGCTTCTTTGGGTTTTAGTTCTGGGCAGATCTCACCATCTTTGCTTACTGTAGTATTTTGAACTTCCTTACTTTATAACAGTGATGTAACCTGTTCCCTCCTCCTCCTTTAAAAATGAGGGGACTTTGTATGGGCTTGGTGATATCCATATACTTTTTATAGCTTGAAAGACAGTGCATCTCTGCAAAAAAGTTAACCTGGTAAATCACAAACCTTTTGTACTATCTAAACCAGTTATATTTCTAATATAATGATGAGTGGGGCTTGCAGTTCTGCCTGTAAACGTTGTCTAATATTTTCCTTTATAAGAAACTGTTTCAATTTCTTATAACTTTGCTACTATTTAACCCTTTGAAGTAAAATTTTATTTCTGCCTCAGTCTGATTCTCCTCCACTCCCTGCTGCCTGAGGTGTGTGGGATGAGCAGTATTCACTTAACGAACAGCTGTTCAATATTTTATTTTATTTGTGTGGTTTGTTCTGTGCCCCGGGCTGTATTTATTGCATGCCTTTCAAGCCCTGGTCAGAATATGGAAATACAAACTTTCTCCTGGGGGTTTCCCCTGTAGTTTGAGTGCTTCACGAACCTTAATTAATCCTTCCAGTGTTTCTTGGGATGAGGGCTGGACTCACAGCATCCCGTTTTTGTGGAGAAGATCAAAAGTTACTTTTACAACGGAAATTTAGGGAGGAAGTAGTTTGTTTATAGTAAGGAACAAAGCCTCACAGGAGGGTTATTAGATTAGGAATCGTGGCCTCAGATTTTGAGACATCTTTTGTCTTTGTCATATTCCACTTTTCCATCTCAATTCTTCCATCTGTAAAAGGGGATAATGCTGCTTAGCATTTCCTTATTAGATATTTGGGGAGCTGGAAACTTGGTATCAGTTGAAGCATGTTTTGTACTAAAGCATTATTTTGGTTTATATACACCTTATGTTGATTTAGGCTCTGTTCCTCTGGCACCTTCTCTCTCCCCAGGTCCATCTGCATTTTTAAAAGGCTATGTTAGACATGCATCTTGGGAAAGATGCAATTGCCAATGGTTGCAGTCAAATTTGAAATCAAATGTGATCCTTATGGGAGGCAAAGGGAACGTCTAAGAAAAAATGGACACTTTCTAAGCCAAACATTATTCTTGTTGTTCCATAAAACACCAAAAGCTCTCAAAGCCTTTTGTTCTCCTTCAATAAAACACAAAACCCGGTAAATTATTCCACAGCTGCTTAAATCAGTTTGTCAGTTCCCAAAGAGATTCCCTTGTGTGCTGAAACCAAATGGTAAATTCTTGCCTGAAAGTAATCTTACTGCAAGAGAATTGCAGGAAAGAGGCGATGTGTTGCAGAATTCACCTTAAGTATGGAGCCACTACTGTAACTCTGTAATGGGATGTCCCAGCATGGAGTATAATATCATAAATAGTGTAAATATACCACGTGTATTAATAAGCAGCCTAAGGATTGTTAATGTTTACATACATGTTAAAATGAACATACAGCTAATCTTAATTCTTTTTTAACCCAATAAAATAATTTTGTTCTAGCTTCTGGTTGGGTTCTGCGACTGGATGATTTTATCAGTGCTACAGGTTCTTGATTGCTTTTTGGATCCTATTTTCTGTTAATTTAATTTAAAATGTTCACATATTTTTCACATTCAATTGTCTGTATTTTGCATTTTCTCTGTGTATTTTTCCTGCCTCTTTCTTCCCACTCCTACGTGCAGCTCTCCCTGTTCTGGCCCCTTCAGATTGAGAGCTGCTTTGAGACTGGGAGACATTTACTCCCCAGCAAGCTGGGAGAAAAGTTGTTCTCTGGGGTGTTTTTCTTCACCTTTTTTGCCTGATCTCTCTGAAGTTTTTCTCTACCATCTTTCAGAATCAGAGCTATGCACGGAGTGTTACTACTTAGTGTCTTCTCCCTGAGGCTCAGTCAGCTTAGGGAACGTTAACGTAACTCTGCAGCATCCTATGAAGTAGCTGCATAGTATCTCAGGAGAAAAGCAGTGTCTTAGCCAGGCTCAGACAGAAGCCTGTGGGGAGCCAGGAGTGAAAGTTGTCCTCTAGCTCTACTGACAGTCTAGTCTTCTGCTTTAACTGCAAGTTCATCTTTCTTTTCACAGAAGTACATGCTCGCTTTCTGGACTCCCACCAGTTTTAATCACAAGTTCAGTAACCATCACCTCTTCATCAAACTCTCTCTAAAATACTCCTTGTATGAATGTAACTTTCTGAACATCAGGACTGACATGAAAGGGAACCCCATAGAGCAATATACCTACTTCTGTAAAGCTGGTGATGACCTGAGGCCAACTCAAAGGCTTTGATGTACAGCCAGGTTCTCAGACAGTGTTGTATGTGCTCTGAGGAGGTTACAGCCGTATCGGCTTCTGCGATCTAAAGAGATCTTCACCCAGCCAGGACTCCTCTGTAGAAAGGCAGCTTTCATCAGTAAGCTACCCAGAATCCCTGTATAAACTGCTGCAGGGCATACTGCTGCAAGGCAAGTGGTATGGACAAGCCAACCTAGTTTGGATCTAATGAAGAAAATCACTAAGTAATTAGAGCCTATACAGGAAGAAATTTTCCCAGAACCCTTCCCTTTCTCTCGTCCTGCCCTGTAGCTTTCAAAGAGCTCTCGTAACCTCCATAAACACATTGCTAGAAACAAAACGTCAGGCAACCAAGCATGCACCAGACCCATATTTTAAGTAACAAAAGTTCCCAAAGCATTTCCCCTGTAATGGCCCCAAGCAGAATGCTAGACTCCATGGATCCTATACCTGTGCACTTCCTAGAATATATATGCTTTGTCCAGCACACCAGAAACCTTTCTGAATACTGCTGGTGAAGCCAAAACCAAGCCTGTTTGTATCATGTATTAGAATTTTCCTACCTCTAGGTAAACTTCCTATGTTTTACTTATTCAAATTACCCATGTCTGTCTTTACTCTGTGAGGGCTAGCAAGCCATCTATTAGCTGTTGACAGAACACCAGCAACATTTTCTTCAAAAATTCTCTCTCTTTTTTTTTTTTTCCCCCCCTTAAAACAAAGCCAGATTGAACTAGGTCACAATTTTCAGACTCCATTTCATTTTTTTCCCCCCCCCCCCTTAAAACAAAGCCAGGTTGAACTAGGTCACAATTTTCGGACTCCATTTAATTTAGAAGATTTTTTTTGTGTTTAAAAAAGTAATAGCAAGTTTCATATATCTGAAGGTTTTGTATGTTTTTTCCAGCTGTAAAATCAATATTACTGTTCCCCAGAAATCCTTACATGCTTAAAAATTACAGTAGTATCTTTTTGTAGGTGAAACACTTGAAACTGTGGAAGATTCAAAGTTTTCACTTGATTTTAACTGTCCCCTTCTCATATACATAGTATGAGTCAACATGTAGCACATGGTAACTTTGTTTCTCAAGTAATGAAATCTGATATCTGATCTATAAAATGTAAGTACATTAAACTTTTTGTGAATAATACAAAAACACGAGGAGGACAAATAATTTTGTAAGTTTACTTATTAAGGTTTTAATAGCTAAACAGTTATTTATAAACTATTACGGAACGTAATTTGTCTTGAAAGATATTACAAAACCTTAGCTGTACTAATGAAATCAATCCATGTATTAAAGTACTAATCCTGACGATTTATCTTGTAGTTCTCGTGAAGATGGGGTCAGAGAAATGTGAATTTATAGGTTGCATAGATAAGTTATCAGTTGGAAAATGGGAGTCTGCAGTCTCATCTCCTACAGTAATGCTTAATAGAATAAAACAGTTCTCATTGGAGAACTTACTGTCTTACACTCAGTTTAGTTCCAAATAGGTAATTGTCTTTACCTTAATTTCTGACTATTTGTCACCATAGTAACTTCTTTGGATCAAGTGCTGACACCTAGAATCCCTTCTAATATGAAAGATGAGATCAACAGGGTTCAAATCCTGTCCTCAGGTGGAGACACACTTACCTTCAGAGTTTCCTGATACTGAACTAAAGAACTCTTCCTCTTATCTGAGACCTCAAGGGACTCAACATAAAGAGTCTGTCTGGAGGTTAGACACTTGCCTCGATCATTCTGTCTCTCAAAGTAGATCACCATCAGCTGGCAGGACAAGTTTTGATCATAAGCTGGTCATAAGAGTTGATTTGGAGACATACCGGGCTCCTGCTGGTACCTGTCTGAGTTTTTGAGCTTCGTGATCCCAATAGCAGACACCCATTGCAACCTATATCCAGAAAACTGGCCAGTGAAAGGTAGAAGCTACCAGAAGACCACAACGATGTTGAATTCAGCCATGTATCTTTTCTTCTAATTATGGAGGCAATAGATGATTGTCCCTGGAGACAACAGAGTTCATAGTTATAACAGCTGACTGCCCAGCAGGTCACAGCCTAATCTTCCCAGTCAGTGATAAGTGACTTGAAGGTAAGGTAGCTTCTCCAGCAAAAGTGCCTCTGTATCAGGGACTCTAAGGTCAGTTGCATTACTGACATCTGGATCTTATCTTCATCTAACATCCAAACATCACATGAATTAACAGCTTAAGGGTTTGCCCCAGATCCTATGAGAGTTTACCTGGAGGAAATGAAGGTATGTAAAAAGAGATTCTGTTTCCATGTCATACATTTGTTATAAATGCATCAGAGACCGTGAGGGGTATCCTGTTGAACCAACTACAGACACAGTGACTATAGCCTCAGGGCAGTCTGAAGTTGCCTGTGAGTCTCCTGGGGCTGAGACAGATGGATAAAACCATACCAGAATAAATAGTGTTCCTGTGTGTCATGTGCAACTCAGCAGTTTAGCACCTAGTGGAAAGGTGTAGGTTGTACATTTCATAAATCTCAGGTATGTCCAAGCTCGTTGGGTGCATGCCAGGTTGAAAATTGACAGCCCTTTTTGTGGGTGAAGCAGTCTCCAATCATCCATCGTAGAGGAATGAAGCCCTATCTTTGTCTGTTTAACAGAGCGGAGCCCACAATCCTGTCAATGTTCTCTACTCATTGAAAGTCAGTTACCAGTCTGCAAGTTTGCATCTTGTGCCTTCTCAGGTATAAACTGAGCTATAAGGTGATAAATGTCCTCTGGCAGAACAGGACATTGCCTAGTTTGTGTCATTCTGCCTTCTGGGACCTCACCGGTCACTGGTTCCAGCCTCTTGTCTTGCAGATACTACTTTGTCCCTTTAGTGAACTTCGTGAGTTTCTTCTTACAACCAGTTAAAGGTTGATCTGAGATCTTTTTTCCATTCTATTTCCATCAGAAGATGATTCCAGAACCTGATTCTTCTAACCAGTGGAAATCCTCTCCGAGTTTCCAACCTAGCTTATTCATGGCGAGATGGTAGCACTGGTTCTTCAGCTTGTTTCTTCTTTTTGTTTTAATAGTTGCTCTTCCCTTTTTGGTGTTTACCCCCATATATTTTTAGAAAGTATTCATACCCTCTTTGTTTTATTAGCATAAATTGAATGGTCTTTGGGGAGTGGCTTAATTTGAGAAATGAGGGAAGAGAAACGGTGAAAACGTTTGACCATTTGTGGTTGAGGAATTTGTTTTCTAGGAGGAATTTATTTATGTTTACTTTTCTGATGACTCTTTCTTACACAGAAATTGTCAAATTACTGCCCTAAACTGTACTGCAGCTATTAACAGTCTTATGTACATGTAAAGATCTAATTCTTCTGGCTTATGCAAAGCTCATGGTTTAACTGTCACATTAAGGCAGAGACAACCTGCATTTTTTCTGAAAGGAAAAGAAACTTGGGCGAATGACTACATGCTCTTTCTTGTTATTGTTAGGTATCCTGGTCCCTTTGTTCTCTTGGAATGTCATTCTGCCCTTTGCAGTACTCAGCCAGTACTACTGCTTGACTGGATTAGGTCTTGCCAGTAGTCACTGCCACTAATTGGCAGATCTTAAAATTTTTAGAGTTTTCTCGGAGGGAACCTAGAATTGGAAATAACTCATATGCAGTAAAAGAAACTGTTCCATGTTTTCCTTCATGTATATTTAACACAATCTGTAATTTACAAAAGCAGATTTGAATTAGTCTGACTGTGGAAGCTCATATCTAAGATAACTTCAAGGCAGGCAGTCCCTCGTTGTGTGTGACTGACAGCTTGGAGACAGACAGCAGTACTCACTGTGTACATTGCGGAAGTTTATTGTTGAGGAAAATGAAAAATAAGCAAGCAAGTAGTTGCTTTCACAGACCTGAAAATAGTATTCAAAGTAGCTGCAATTACTTATTTTACTGTAGTAGTGAATCTTGACAGGCAAGTAGTCCTTAGCTGCTCAGCTCAGAGTGGTTAGAAATTAGGGAATGAAAAGGGCACTGTATGTAGCCAGACTGTTTGGATCCTGTGTCGAACAGGTAGACGTGCCTTCGTGATGCCCTGAATTTGTGAAATATGCTAGGTCTATCCTAACTGTGTGCACAGGTTCAGCTTTAACTGTCTTGTCATATTCATAAAGTCTGAGATCCTCCTGTTGCTTCTTAATGCAAAATTAAACCCTTGTAACAGTGACCACAAACTGAGAATTTAGTTAAAATCCAAGACGATTAAAATACTTCAGCATTGTTTTTTCTGACCTCACTTCTGTCATTTTAAACAGTAGCTTTTGTGCTTAGACTAACATTCATTTGGAAGAAAATAAAAGTGACAAATACTTAACAGCTATACTACAAAAAAAATTAGATTGTTAATTAAGTAAGACTTGTAATTTCTCAGCAAAGAAAGCCCTCTTTCTGACAAATAAACCTTCCTTAGAAGTCTTTGATTGAGGTAGTAAAAATGTTGCTTAATTAATGCCAATTATGTGCATGTGTTGTTTTCTTTCAAGTCACTGAATTTTACAAAATTGTGTGAACTACAGAGTTGAATCAGGTTGTTCTCCTGCCATGTTAATTTAGATCTGTCAGCCCTGGTTCTGGATCATAATTTGTAATCCTGGACAGTTCTGAGGTGGGTTGTAATGGGAGTATTTTGAGATTTGATTTTGAAGATTGCAGATGATTAGGCATCATAGTCAATTAATTCGTTGTTTGAGACCTGAATTTTGAAACCGATTCAGGTCACCAGTGAAGATAAGTTTGGAATTTCATACTTTGTGCAGAGAATCAGCTGCAGTTCTTAGCGGACACATGCAGCATAACAAAATCAAGGGGTTTTGAAAAATTTTGAGTAGTTGGAGGGGTGGAATTAGAAAGTCAAGACTGGATGTCCGAACAGGTCCCTTGGATACGGCATACTCTCAGCTTGCAAAGCCAGAGCACAAGTGTATCTGCAGTACTCTTTAAGAACTTGGTATTTCATTGCTACGAAGAATGATACAATAGCAATGGCTTGTGAAGCCCAGAGTTTGGAAGTCTTAAAGAAAATAATTCTCTATACAGCATCTTTTAAAAAGAAGTTCAGATTTGGCTTATGATGAATGAAATAATCAACATCAGACAACTGTAACTTGGCTTCAGTCAAAATCTAAATCACTTTCCTTTCCAAAACCCTGGGAAGCGTAGATGAGTTTTGACTATGAGATTAGAAACACGGAGTCACTCAGGTTGGAAGAGACCTCAGGAGCTCCAGCCTTCTGCTTAGAGCAGGGTCAATATTGAATTCATTAGTCCCAGTTAACCTCCACTGCTAGGTACCTGCTTCTCCCAAGTTTTACATACCCAGAATGTTACAATTCAGAGTCTCCCATTGCACCCAGAAATGAAGCCAGCACTTGGAGTACGTAATGTGTTTGCAAGAGAAGGGCTACATTTGGCACTAGCTGCTGCCTCCGTTTATCTCCTAAGATAGCACCATGGACCTCATTAAGTTACGCAGTCTGGAAATAAAATAGGCACAAAAATAACGGCTGCAAACTGTTTCCTAAATGAAGATGAGAGATACATTGCTTCTAATATACAGAAGTGATCAGAGATTTCAAAAGTTTCAGTACTGGGGCATGCTTGTGTGGGGAAGTGCTACTGATGCCATTTCTTACTGCCGTTTGGTCAGCACAATCTCTCTCTTACCTGTCTATGATTTGGATCCAAGGCACAACTATGTGGAGGTGCAGCGAAGAACAGGTGGACTGCGGTCTCAGCCCAGAGAGACACGCAGCTGAGGACTGCCAGCATCGCTAACAGATCTGCAACCGCGGAGGTCTTGCTTTCACTTCACATGTCCTTTCACTCCCGCTGGACAGGTCAGATATCGGACTGTAATCCTCTCCTGCCGCGTGTGAGAGGTGTGGGGAGAGAGAAGTCGTTGCCAGTGCTTTTCTCCAAGTCCTCTTAAGGGGATAAAAGGAACGACCTTGGATGCCATCTGTATCGCGGGAGGGAAGGTCTGTGTGTCAGGGTTTGGGTGCAGCAGCAGCACTGTGTATGAGGTTCGGGCCCAGAATGGCAAGGACAGCTGTCCTGAAGGACACTGGCGGGCGATGCTGGGAAGATTTTGTCAGGTGCTTCTGTCATCTACTGGGGTCTGGTTACTTCTAGTCTTTCTTACTGGACTTATCAGAGACATAACAACATAGCCTAACACATCCCATTGTATGTCCTCATCTCTGTCACATACTGATACTAAAATTGCAAACTTCTAAGCTCAGGCAATGTTCAGAAGTCCCCTGGTGGTTACATACTGAAATTGCTATGAGGAGTAAAGGAACCTAACTAAAGCCCACCCTCCCTAGGGCGCTTACCTTCAGGGGTGTGTGAGTTGTTTCCACGTTTGTATTGATTTTGGGAGTGGTATCTGGATGCGATGTCTCAGTTTGAGAAAACTCGAGGTGAAATTTTTTCTTAACGCACTTGACTTTTGATTCTGCTTTGAAAGACTGCTGAAAAGATTAGTACAGCTGCATTTTTTTCTAATTGGTGAAGTCGAGGCCACGCTTTTTCTAACAGATCTATTTTGTTTAGTTTTTAAGAGATAAATTTGTTTGCCTTTGCTTGAGGGGAAGTTTGTGCTTGTATAGAGTGTGGCTTGATGTCACCTGCTGACATTGCCCTCACCGAGCACCTTTCGTGGGGAGGCCTCTGAAGATGTTCACAGCATTAAGCTGTGCTTTATCTCTGTGTGAAGTATGTTAGGATACATCTATTTAACTGATAGACTTGTGAAATTAAGAGGACTGACTTGCCTATAGCAGCACAAGAAGGCAGTGGGAGAATTAGGAGTAAAACTCTAAAGCCTTGACTCCCATTTTCCTTTCTCATTGTACTGCCAGCTTTCAGTTTATCAAGAATTAATAAGTAATAATCTATGATTGAAAAGGACTGACACTCTTTCTGTCATGGGATGTTTCTCTGTCTTCAGCATTGTGCAGAACTCAGCAGAGTTACACCTTTTGAGTTTTACTTAAGCGGTGTTACTCAATATTTAATGCTGAAATAGAAACATGTAATTCACAACTGCAGGTGACCTGTCAGCAGTTTGTCAGCTGCAAGGGAGGGGGAGGTAGCAAGACTTTTTTATGCCGTGAAAATTGGAAATTTTCAACAACTTTTTCGTTTAATTTCTTGCTGCATGTCACATTGTACACACAGTTGACATGATAATCCTTCAGCTGGTCCTGAATTACATTTTAAAATGGAGATCAGTTAATTATAGCAATCTGAGTATTTTTAATTGGTTATAGAGGGAATTTCTCCTGACACTTGTTTCTCCAGAATTTCAGATAAACTAGTGGATGTATTCTTAATTATTCATGTGACAGCAAAAAGTAAATCAAATAAAGATAACGGGCAACCCTACCCAAGACTGCTTTGGATGAGACCAGATAGTCACAGCTTAGCATTTATGGCTCTTCTGTTTCGAGAGTGCTAGAGGGAGCCCTAACCCCTCGATCAAAGGAGCTGGCTCTGAATGGTGCATCTGGTAGCTTAGTCTGTGGTAGGAAATGTTGAATTCTCTTGGTGTTTAATTTTAGTTTGTATCAGAAGGTTGCATATGTTTTTTCCAGGCATGATCCCAAATTACCCTTCCTAGATGAGAAGATGCAAATAGTGTGGTTTTGATGATACTAATACTAGACTTAATACAGGCTATTGTGAGCTGACTGAAAAGGCAGGAAACAACTGAGAGGTATCACAGAGGTGTTTAACAAATAGCATGCTACGGCAAAGTCTAATATTCCCGTTCTTTCACAAAGGAGGACAATTCTTACAATAGAAAACCTGATGATATTTAAAAGAGAATATATTTAAAACTGTTGGAAGTAAAAGCTACTTTAAGCATGTAATTGGTTCTTAGCTGTTTAGCCAATTATTATAGTAGAAGTTAAAGAAAGGGTTCGTGATTGTTAGATAAATTTACAATGGGGTGCATCAGTGCATGAGAATGGAAGAAATTTCTCACGTGATATGCTCCACACTGATTACATTCTTGATATGACAGGAAAGTAACTCTCAGAAGTGGAATGAAAAGAAGAAAAGAAAACTTAGCCTGTATTTGTAGAAAGTGAGATGCAAATAGATTGATGCTATTTTCACTGTTTATTAATCTCACTGAAAGGAATAGTAGAATCATGTCTTTGAGTGAAAGAACATTATGTTGAAAATACAGTATGTTGAAGGACCAAGTGAGGCTAGCAGTCCTGCTCTGCCACAATTTACTGGGGTTTTTATATTACTTGTATGTTATAGTCAAACAATTCCACTTTGAGTCTGCTATAGGGAGTGCAATACTGGAAGGCTCCCTCCCTTCTTTAATTTGAGGGATTTTTCTGAAAGATTATTGGCAGCTAAGCACTGAGCCAAGGAGGAATCCCTGGTGCGATAGTCTGTGACTTGGGCTTCTGAGTTGTGTGATTTGAGTATCAGCTGACAGGGACAAAGTCTGCTCAGCTGTGAAACTGAATATGCCTTCTTGAAGCACTATTATGGTCAGAGCTGGTTCACTTGTTGTTGCAGAGGGTACTATTTCTTGCCTTTCTTCTGTCATGTACTTTCACATATCAACAACATTTGGCCTAACCCAACCTGACGCAGTTTCTGAAGATAGAGAATTCATTAGAGAATGTCCTTAGCTTGTGTTTTTGGAGTCTGTTCCTCAGGTCATGAATCTCTGGCCAAGTACCAATGAAAGAATGGACCAACACAATCTTTAGATAAAAAGTCATAGAAAACTTTGAGTTAGGATGGACCTCTGGAGGTCTCCAGTCCAACTGCCTATTCAGAGGAGGATTACCTTCACAACCAGCTCATTTTGCTTGGGACGTATTTTGAAAATCTCCCTCTTAATGTCTAGAGTTTTGCTTGCTGCAGCTTGTGCCTTTGCCCCTCTTCCTGTCATTATGCGCTTCTGAAAAGACCCTGTCTCACTGTCCTCTGTAACCTCCCTTTAGGTAGTTGAAGGCTAGTAGATAGCCCTTAGTCTTCTCCAGGCCAAACACATACAGCTCCCCTAGCAATCTTAGTTGGCCTCCATGGGAATCACCCCAGTTTGCCAGGAAAGTAATGTTTGACTGCAGGGTTAGCAGAACAGAGAAGAACATCATGAGAGCATCTCGAGAAGACAGTGCTCGTTAGTGAATGAGAGTTATAGGATGATCTTGTAGGGGTTATAGAAGACTACAAGGCAAAATCTGTCAAGATTTTGTCTGCAGCCCACTGACTGGCTTTGACCTGACACCTTGCAAGAGCGTTTCATGGACTTTTCCTCCTACAGCCACCTCTGTGGTAGCTGCTAACAGCAGTAGTATTGGTATCAGCCAGTGTGAGCTGATGAGATGTCCTCTTCTAGATCTAGCTGTACTGGTGGAATAGAATACCACTCAGCCTGTGTCTGGCTGCTGCAGGTTGCTGCCCTCCAGGATCTGTCAGCAAAACTGCAAACCTGCTTTCACTTAAGATGAGATGTTTTAGCATAGACAATTTAAATAGCAGGTCTTTGCTAACAAGCTTATTTTGACTGAAATAGGTTAGGGAGTGCTTGTGTAGCCAACTCTGCCAGCAGATCTAAGGAGTACGTTTGTAGTGGGAGCAAAGCACATACGTGAATCTTGTGGTTCTTCAGAATGCTGCTGTGTTTTTGTTTGTCGCGTCTTTCCAATACACCTAAAAATATGTAGTACTCCTGTAACTGGGAAATGGTGTGTGATATCCAACATGTATATTAATGACTTCCAGTTCTGAATTACTCACTTTGCCTTGGCCACGTAGTTTGGTGCGCTTGTGCCATCTTTGTTGTTGGTAGCAAATTGCATCTCCAAGGAGGAAACTCATGGAAAATAATACTGGGTAAACTGTCTTGGATGGCTTGTGTTTCTTGATGATAAAAACTTTACATAGACAGAACCACAGTGCTTTGAAAATCTCAGTAGTGTTACTGAGAGCAGGTCTTTTGGGTCATTCTCCCTCTCTACTTGTGTGCTGTTTGTTCCTGGTGGTATAGTCTTCACTGTTCAGCCATGTTTTGAATCACTTGAGTCCACCTACCTGTTCCTGACTGCTTTTCTCTCTGAGTTAAGGGAGTACTTGGAGCAAAAAGAAAATCAACAAGAACACTCGTAAAGAGTAACTTCACTCAGGCAGTAGATCATGCTTGGGTGTTTTAAAAACAGAAACAACTATTCCAGAAAACTATGAAACTGCTGCTTAGAGCATAGCTTATGCCTTTCCCTGCTATAAATGAGCCCTTTGTTGCTACTGGCCATTACCTGATGACTTGAGTAGACTGCTTCTCCGAATGATAATGTGCATATTCCTTCCCTCCATTAACCGTAATAACATGTAATGGTCCCAGCAGTTCAACTCTGGTTCTGGTAGCCATGCTGAGGAAGAAAGCATTTCCTTTGGCGACTTCCACTGGAAGTGATTTGTTGTTACTGGAGGATCTGTTTTGAAATTTGTGTATGATCACTTTACAACTAATAAAAGGTGTGCTCTGAAATCTAGCTCTTTAAGAGTGATGGTGTCTGCCCTCCCCCCATATGTCTAGATACTCATTTGGTCAGGGATGGTAGTTTGGGAAAGTAACATATGCCAGTGCTGTGCTGATGCAAGCAGATTTCTCATCAGTGCTTGTTATTTGCAAAGACAACTTGGAGATAAGGGAGGAGGAGGAGAGGGACTCCCAATTCACACCCATTGCTGGCATCAGAGAAATTTTATTTTGGGGGATTTTGCCAACACTTAAAATCTAGATGGGAGACCTATATCAAAGGAAAGTTTACAGTAAGAGCTACAAGATTCCAGACAATTAAACTTTATTAGTCTGTCTGAAACATTAAGTATTAGCTTAAAAGAATAGTTTTTTAATCTCCTCTCCCTGTTGCTGTTTACTGTGTAGCAGTGTGGGAGGGGAGCAGCTTCTCCAGCAAGGTATTATTGCTGCTCTTTGTATAGCTGGTGTGCAAGTGCCCGTGGCTCAGTCCTGCCTCCCCAGTCCCTGGAGAGACGCGGCATGTTACTTCTCGGGTGTCTGCAGCTTTCTTGGGCCCTAAACCAAAACGGCTTTCTCCCTTTCTTCTATGTCTGAGGTAATATCCTTAACCAGGTGCCCTCCAGGCTGACACCATATCATAGGTACTTAGATGGTACCTCTGAAAACTATTGGCCCCCCAGGATTTCAGAAAGTGCAGCAGGTTGTTCTGCTGTGTCCAGCATAATTCCAGTGATCTTTCATCTAGATGTATCCTTTCTTATCGAAGTTTTTCCACAGTGTGATTAGAAACCAGATGTGGACAAGCAGCTAAAAGCCCCAGACAGGCAAAATTGCTCATTCCTTGGGTATCCAGGGTACTGCTAATTTCAGTGTGAGCGTGTATTTTGAATTTTCTCTTGAAAATAAAGAGTAAAGATGCTGTGGTTTCTTTCACGGTGCTTTCTTTTTGACTCTCAGATGTGATTGATGATGATCTACTTCTGGGCTATGTTCGTTTTTCAGAATGTTTCAGTGAGCTTTGCAGCGTGGAAACTAATTCAGTACTGAGCGAGTAAGTCCATATATGTGCTAAACCCATGGTTAACCTCACAGAGACTGTTATGTGAGATGGAGGCGGACAGAAATGGGTAGATTCTAAACTGAGCTTTTAAAATAAAAGTAAATGGAGTGAGTTGTTTAATGACCTAGCATTGTAGCCTTGCTGTCAAGTCAAACACTGGAAAAGCAGGTTCATCCTGCAAAGGAGAAAAATGAGGAGCTGGCTAGCCTACTCATGTCTTTTCAGGTGCTATGGCTCACGAAATCCTGCTCTTTATGGTGAGACAGCCCCTTGCCACCCCCCAATTCTCAAAGCAAAGGAGCTCTTTAATAGGAAGCCGCCAAGAAGGAGCTGCAAAGGACTGCTTTCCTCTTTGCTTAGCCTTGGAAGTCTGGGAATCAGTTCTGCAGCATTTGGTAATTGCAAGCCTAAAAAAGAAGAAGCCAGCCGTAGAAATTGAACCTGTATCCTCTTAATTATGCTGTAATTGCCTTTAGGCCATGCAGACGACACCCTTTCAACAGGATGCTCAAATAACTAGCTCTGCCCTTTAGCATGGAGGCCTGGCATACGTTCACAGCTCCATTTCACCATTTTTGTTACATTGCTACGTTGGAGTGGTATTGAGTGGTAGTTCATCACGGGCAGTAGCAAGCAGTTTCATGGCCACCCAAGTAGTTTTGGAAAAGCCAACTGTGCTGAGGTTCTCTGGGTAAGAGCAGCTTTACAGGCATCGAACCGAATCATCTTGCTGCCACACTGGTATTTTTTAATCCCTCTGCTTTTCCCACACAGCTTCTAACTTCCTCCAAAATTCCTGAGCTTTGTGCTGCTGCTGCAACTAGTTTCATGTCTGGATTCACTGTTGTGGGTATTTCTAATGTGGTTAATCTTGAAGAATATTCAGAATGTAGAGACAAGTGTGGCTTTGCTTTCATTGTGA
>NW_009595231.1:0-40137 GCF_000690535.1 Cariama cristata | reverse complement strand
GTGGACACACACCTCCATGGTTCCTTTCTTTGTCATCCCATTGCTTGGTTTTCTTCCCTGTGTCTTTTATCTTGTGAGTAAAGTTTGAACAGTACGCAGAAAGTTAACTGCCTGGAGTCTTTTAAATATAAGTAACACGCACCCAGTAATAAGCTGTCGGTTGTTTTTTTGCTGCCTGCAAAGAAACATAAACACAGCGCTCATTTCTGGCAGGTTTTTACTGTCAGAGTTTCTCCTATTATATTTATCTTACAATTTGCCAGGGGGTGAAGTTATTAAGTTTTAGCAGCAGCCATCGATCAAGTTCACAAGTTAACACGATAAAGGCTCTGTGCCGCTCCGATCCGGGAAAATGATGATCCTCACTCGGTAATTAACTAAATGAGAAAGTTAAATCTTACTTGAGAGCTGGGAGAGATGAAAGAGAGGTGTTTGTCAGTTTCTCAGTGGAAATTAGAAGCAGTTTTCTGCAATTCCCTAAGCTGCTGCTCTGTCATATTTTACATAAGCACTGGGAAAACGTCTTGTAATTAGTGCTGTCATGGAGGATTTTTTTTGCTGAAGGATGTTGGAATAATTCATTAGATTATCAAGAAAGGCTTGTGTCCTGAAATGATTAGCACAGTGAAATTTAAACCATTAACGATAACAAGTTTAGAGCTTGCTGCAGTGCAGAGGCACCCGGGGTATGTCTGTGCCTATTTCAATCATTTCTTATAATTAAACATTATGTCCTCTTTTTTCCTCCCCTTCACTAAGACCCATCCAAAATTCCTGTTAAGGTGGCTCTGTCGAGATCAGTGACTTAACCACGACTGGCAGTGCAAGCAGTTGGAGGTGAAATGCTGCAGTTGCAGATAAGCAGTAGAAGACATCTCTCTGTGTCAGACCCTGTAGTCCCAGTGAGTCCAGGAGGGAGGGGAGAAGCCCAGTATGACCTGTTGGTACTGGAACGTCAAAGGGAAGTCCCTTCCTTTTGTCTAGAGAGAAACTAAGGAATTTGCAGTGGTGGTCTAGGCTCTTGGTCTTTTCAGAGCTCTAGTATGAAGATGTCTTTGAAGGTTCAGAAGGTCCCAAACCTTGCTGGGATCATTTAAACCGTTCTGAATCTTCTAGGAGACAGCTTCTCTTTTTCTTTGACTTTAAGAGACATCTTCTTACCTTAAGAAACGTATAATCTGAATTCATCCATCCTGTGGAGTGTGCCTTAACAAAGCCCCCTGCAATGATTAGAGGACATGGTGGGGTTTTTCAAAAATATATAAAAGTTGTGACCACTCATATGGGTGGGGAAACACTATACCTATACTAGAATTGGAGAACTGTGCTTGTGTTTGGTTTTTCTGTGCTTTAGGAGGCTCCTTGGTCCCCTGTACTGAACAAAACCAAAAGTAACCTTGGATGTCATACATGGGTTACAGCTGTGATATACCATGGCTGTTCTGTTTTATATGCAGAGCAGTAGATTTATCCAGGCTTTATTTATCTGTGTTGAAATATTGCACCTTCCTATAGTTTCAAGCCATTATTTAGATTAAAGTCCTTTCATATATTAGTCCTCTTCTACTTCACTGGGCATACAAATGTGCTTTGTGTTAAATGTAGCCATTTGGGGAAATGGTCTTGTAATTACGGGCTGCAATGGAGCATAGTACGTAGATCCCTGAGCTAGTACCAACCTGAGGCACTCAGTCCCCTGGGTTTCCTGGCACAGCTTACTCGCTGAGGCACACCATTGTAGGGGGACATCTCTGCTGTTCCTCCAGATGGGTTGTTGTGCCTAGAGCCAGCCGGGGTACCTCTCAACCCTCACTTACAGGGGTTAGTGAAAAGGGAGTCAGGAAAGCTTTATCTGTTTGGAGTTGGTAGTTTGTTATAGCCAAACTTCCTCCCAGGTGATGAACTACCAGTGCTTTTTCTTCTTTGCCACTTTTGGAAGTGAAGCTTATAAAAAGCATGACCGTATACAGTGCATTTGGGTGGATATTTACCCTAGCAGTATGGATGGCATGTGGGACAGTTCATTCTTTTTCAGGTGAGGCCTGGTTATTGTACCAGGAGAGGAAAGAGGCTGTAAACAATTGTGTGCTTCAGGAAATAGTTGCTGTTATTGTTCTGAGGTGGATTGTTGTGAACTGGAGGCAGTTGATCAGAATGGTTCAGTCATCAGGGTTTCTCAGGAAACCAAATCGATTCTCTTGATGATAGTAATCGCCCCCCACCTCCCCCAATGCTTTAATAATACAGATGCTTGATGTTGTTGTTTTGTTGTTGCTTTTTTTAATAACAGGCCTTTTTCACTGAACCTCCAGTGGATTTTCAGGAATCTTCAAACTGAAATTCTGGAATTTTGTTCTAAGCTGTAGCTACAGGTGTTCTGGGGGAGACATGTGAGTGTGTATTGCAATTGAGTAATTTGGGAGCCCTGTGAGTTCGCCTGTCTCTACTCTGCAGAACTGGCATGTTCATGGCTTGCCCTGTCCTCCTGGTCCCCTGCTTGCATAGACCACAGGACCTGCTGGGCACACCATGGCACCATGGCTACCTCTGGGCTTGTCCTTGCTCCTTTTGATGGGAAACCAGAGCAGGAAAGGGTGCAAACCAGGTCTCAGGTTGACATTGTCAGAATGCGGCTAAAGTACATGCATGAACGTAAAAAATACAATGTTCCCCTGTCCACTAATTTGCATATAAATACTGGAACATGTATAGTGCTTTTCTTAGCAGAATCACTATATAAACCTGGAGTTTGACTTCCAGAGCTGTTCTAAGTGTTGGTCAATGGTCCAATTTACTCATTATTCCCACCCAAGAGGCCTGTATTCACTTGGGATCCAGGCAGAATGGCTTGTTTTGTCCCATCTAAGCCATCTGTTTGTACACATATAAGCCATTACTTGTTTTTGCAGATGTTGCAACTTCTGTTTGATACCCCAAACCGATGTTTTAGAGGTAATTGGGGAGCTGAAGGCTGCTGGGAGACAGGTGCTTAGGAGGCAAGGAAAGGCCAGAACGTGGTGCCTCCCCATGAAAAGAGTTGCCCCATTTGTGGTCTTTGCACATCAGCTGTCTACTCTGCTCCAGCTCAGCATATTAGTCAGACTTCACAGTCTCTCAAATTAAAAGGCAGAGGTATAGATTTTTAAAAAATGCTTTGTAGAGACAGCCTGTTGTGAGATGCACAGCAAACAAAGTGAGAAATGAAATGAGGTCAAGGTTGTAGAATACATCTCTCCGTTGTCTTAATCCAGCATTTTTACGTGGGTATCTCTTTTACAGGCAGCTTAACTGCAGCAAAAATGACCGGGATCCCTTAAGCCCAATGTTCAGTGCAGTCCATTGGTAATCATTTTTTGCCAGGCTGTTGCCCACTGTGGACTTTGCTAGGAAAAGTCCAACTTTTCACACATAAGACTTCGTGCCCACAGTCCCTTTAGAGATGTCTCTGTCTAAAAAGTTGACCCAAGAGAGAGGATTCTTTCCTGCTGCCCAGTACTGACTCTATGACTCGCTCGCAGTCAGTGCTGTCCATGCGATGACTAAATGAAAGTGTAGCTCAGTCATAGCCCTTGTCTTGCATGATCTTACTGAACACATACAGAAATTCGCAGGGAGGAGAGAGGATAAAAATAAAGTTGAAAACATTAAGCTGCAGAATTGAGCACTGATGGTGTGATCTCCATGTTCTATGTTCTCAAAGAAACTTAAGTCAAACTATAATTCAGAAATACAAGAAACTATTTGTTAGAAATCACAGCTAATTACTGTCTTTTCTACCAGAGGAAAGTCTGTCCAGCTCTGCTGGAAATGCTGAGAAGAGTATTTAGGTGGATTTTCTCTAGAAAATGAAATGTACATGGTGATTAGTTGAGTAGATTTTCAAATTATGAGGTTTTTGGTGTTCCGAAGTCAGAATTGCTGTGTCGGGGTTGACGGAGTATTGAAGTAAAGGAATGAATTACTCCTGAGAAATGAGAAATTCCTGCATTCCAAACCCAGTTTTAGTAACTAGATTTTGTGGTCTCTAAATAACCCACTGTTTTGGCACTTGCTGAAAAAAGGCTTTTTTGTTGTTTTTTCTTCTCCTGTAAAATCAGTTAATCCATGCATTTCTTTTAGATCGTTAGATATCTTAGCAGAGAGATTTAAGTACTTGTTTTTTCCCTTGAAGTTAATACAGTTTTCTGGTGAGGCTGATGCCTGGAATTATCGTCATAGAACAGAAATATGGCATCCCTACATCAAAGTTTTATATATTCTGATATCTGAAGTTTGTTTTTAATTATTTGATAAACAGTAGAGAACCTCTAAATGTATTTTGAAAATAAAAATGATGTAATAATATTGACTGTTATTATAAAGCTGTCTGGTGTTAAACCATTGCAGTGAAAGAGAGACACTCACACGTTTTTACCACTTAATATGAACTATTGGACCAGTATGGGAAAAAATAATTTCCCAGCAAACAGTTAATCTTACTTGGACAAAGGATATCCTTGCAATGTGCACTTTTCTTCCAGTTAGATCATTTAGAAAGCAGAAATTATATCTTGCTATCAAGTAGCAAATTGAAATGTCAGTGTTTTGTTTTGTCCCCGAAACTCGTCTTTGAACTGAGTCCTTCTGACAAGATATTAACAGTGCTCAGAAAGTTGAGAATCTTTTATTCTGTGAAAGAAGTATGTATCAAATATCAGGGTGTGTTTCAGCTGGCTTTGCTCTCGAGGTATAATTTTATACTTAGAAGAAGTACTATCAATTTTTTTCTTACCCATTTCATGCATTCCCTATGAATTTTAGCAGCAGTCCATTCTTTAGGAAATAATACAAATGCAGTTTTCTGTTGGTGAATTGAAGTAACTGGTAAGTGTAGATGAGGAATCGAAATGCATTTTACTGTCTGCATGATGTAAATAAAATTGCGTGTATGCTAAATTGCCACTCAAGATTTCCCATCTCACCAGATTCCTTTGTGTGCAGCTCTGGCATGAGCCAGTACATTGTCCTGCAGGGGTTACAGCTTGCCGTGGCTGTGCTCTGACTGACTGCACCAAATGGGGTACATGGTCTCAGCCAACTTTATGTATCAGAGTGCTTTTTTCCTCCTATTTTCTTCCCCTAAAAAAAATTATAAAACCACTTGAGCTTCTTTTCATATGTGTGATTTGGGTTGTTTCTCTCCTTCCTGTTTACAGACAAAACTTGCCAATGGCACTTCCAGTATGATTGTGCCCAAGCAAAGAAAACTCTCTGCAAGCTATGAGAAGGAGAAGGAACTCTGCGTCAAGTATTTTGAACAGTGGTCCGAGTCTGACCAGGTGGAGTTTGTGGAGCATCTCATCTCCCAGATGTGTCACTACCAGCACGGACATATAAACTCATACCTCAAACCCATGTTGCAGCGGGACTTCATCACTGCACTGCCAGGTATTTCTGCAGGCAGAGGGAACTTGCTCCTCCATCTTGTCTTTCAGAAAACTATTCCACTGTGACCCACCTTGCTGAGGAGGTCTCTTCTAGGGTCAGTTTGCAACATAGATGATAGCTTTTGAATGAAAAGCTCTATACCAGTATGAAATGTGGTAGTATTTTATTTTATGTTCCTACCGTCTCTCAAGGCATGATCTAATACCACCATGATTTGGCTAGGAGTAAATGATAGCTCGTATATGTATCATAAGTATAGTCATTACAAGCCACAGGGCAGGTAGTTGTACTCATAATGCACACAACAATGCATGAATCACAAAAATTTTTAAAATTACTGCTCTTTCTGGTTGCTCAGCTGAGGTTTTCCCTTTTCTTACTTAGACTTTTTTGTCTCTCTTTCCTAGTAAAATACCTTCCTGAAGCCATCACTTTGATTAAGTGTTTATTGCTAATAGAGAATGGAGGACATAAGATCAAAGGATGGAAATGTCCTATTTTTTGCACTGCTGTAGTGCTTTCCATTGAGAATATTATCCCAGCTGTTCTCAGATGTGGCATTGGGTGTATCTCACAGAATGCACACGTAAAGTAGTGTATGTGCAGTTTTGTATTGGCCCTGTCTTATAGATGGGAAAACTGAGGCAGTGGGAAATAAAACATATACAGCAATAGAGTTTCAGAACCAGACAGAAATTCCTGACTCTTTGGTCTTTTTTCGGACTATTGGATCGTACCTCTGTAAATAGATAGATAGATAGTTAATAGATTAGCATTCCCATGGCATATGTCCTTAGTTTGAGATGGACCTGAGCAAGAAGTGCTACAGGTGTTGTCTCTAAATGATGGAAGAGATGAGTTTCTTGCCAAAAGTTTGTTCTGTGGATACCTTTGGAGAACTGCTGAACTTGAACAATTTGTTCAATCCAGTCATTTGATCATTCTTCAGAAGAAATTTCTCAACATGAAATTTAAGTTCTACCGTTAAAAGACAGAAAAAAGCATCTTTAACTGTGATTTGTGCAAAGCATAAAGGCACTGCAGGAGTTTTGCTATGAAGTTAAATCTGTAGACTCACTGGATTTTTAGGCTCGTTGTGCCCAGTAATCAAATGGCTGTTGCAGCATTAAAAAACAAAATCTTAGTTATGCTAAGTACCTGCTTTGTGTTAGTTTTTAGTAGTCCAGTGGCAATAATCTCACATACTTAGAGCAGCATTATAACTTGTGGAGCTGTTCTGTTTCAGAAAAATAGCGAGTATTTTGAAAGTGCATTGGTTTCCTCACTTTTAAAGTGGAAGTATACTTACAGTTACATACACAATTTTTCCAGGTCTCTCTACAAAATTCCATCAAAGCAAGCCAACATATCTCATTTACACTTGTTTAATTTAATCCTACAGGCCTTTTTCTGAAAATTTTGGGCAAATGTTACAAGTATTTTCAGAGGCATTCAAAATTTCCTAGCCATACCATATTTTTTAGTGGTCTTTTCACAGTTACCCAGAAAGCAGCTAATTTTACTATCTCAGAATGCAGAACAACTAGGAATCAGGCAGCTAATATGTGAGTATTTGAATAGTTGTGGGAACTGTGTGTTTAAATAATGTATGTGCATCGATCTGCATATTTGCAAAGTGCTAATGTCCTAGTGAATATAGCTCTAAGGGAGAAAATTGATGGCAAGGAATTACACTGACACAGACTCTGCAGTCTGTGCAGGATGTCCTGAGTATAGGCAGGTTTCTAATGAGGGGAATGGGAAAGGGGAATGTAAGAAACTACCTAGGAAAGAGAGATGAACCTAAAATTTTAAAATAAGTCGCATAAAAAAAACTTGAACTCTTTAAGTATTTTTTAGCTTTCTGAAATTCTCAGGTTTTCTGGTTTCATTTTTACTCCTTCGTTCTCTCTCCTGCTCTCCCCCTCAAGTGAATAAAACAATAAAGCTACTTCAAAATCATGAGGCATCTTATCTCTGTCCTCCTAGCACTGTCCCAAAGAATGACCAGAATTAAAGGCAGTTTTAGATCATGAGCACGTTTTACTAATACAGAGTAAAATTGGCTCAGATTATTTTTCCAGTACTTTGAACAGAATTAAGGTTGTTAGAAAAATACAGCTTAACTGTGTACTTAACAAACTTTGTTCTGTTTCTGAAAAATAAGGTCTTTGCTCAGGATTTCCAAGCTGTTCAACATTTTTTATGAGGAAAGTCATTTTTATAAGGATTTCATGTGTGAAATAACTGAAACATTCTTGTTGGTATGGAGGGCTGAAGGGCTAATCGTGTTTCACATAAATTTAGCAAAAACTTTTGTGAGCCGAGATTTCTCATTTTTAAGGAAGAGATGCTTTGTTAGATATATGTTTCAGTGAGTTGTACTGTTCCTAAGAAAGAAAATAATAAAACTTTGCAGACAGACCAAAATAGCTCTGCCCATCCAGTTATCATAAATGTAAGGTAGACAGACCAAAACATTAGTATTCCTTGTCTGCAAAGAGCCTAGGGTCAATGGCAAGGGGTGACTTATGGTCATGGAAGTAGTTACAACACCTCATTGCGACAAGACCTAAAGTGCAATTACTGATGATCCAGGCAGGGCAGGTGGGTCACAGGCAGACTTGTGGGTGAAGATGACTGTGCCCAGCTTATGCAGTGTAACCCTGCTTCCTAAAGCCACTGATAGTTCCCCGTATGAAATAATTTCTTGCTGTACCACCGCTGACATAAAGCTACCGGTATGGATACTACACAGGGAGGCATTTGTAAATGTCCTGGTGGGTCTGTAAATGTCTGTGGGCCCACTGGAAGCAACACAGACTGGGAAAGCAAACAGGGCATTTCCACCCAGTGGAGAGAGCTCAGGGCTGCAGGTGTCAGGGTGGGGAAGCAGGGGGACACGATGTCCATGTCTGCCCTACCAAATTGCAGAATTCCTGCAAATTCCAGTTCACATTCACTAAAACATTGTGTCTCTTTCAACGAAGTACTATAGAGTCAATCTAAATTTACAAACACTCTTTTTTTTCTTTTTTTAAAGAATTTTATATGGTGGCTGTATATATCTTTTCAGATTAAATACATAATAAAGGCTGCTGATGCTTTTATTTTGCAGGTTGACATCTAATTTTGCATCTATAAAGATAAGAAATGTCAGAGCTCTTTCTGCACTCTCTGGTTGTGCATGGTATCATTCAATGCTTTTTCTACATATGAATGGAGGCATAAAACGCTGGGCAGAATGTCTCACCCAAAATGTATTATAAATTTAGGACGTTTGAAAGGAGCAAGAGGAGGCATGCTGAGTTTTCTCATTTTCATACATTGGGAGATAATTTTGAGATCTTTTGGTTAACAAAAACAAAAGTTGAGCCTTTTGTGTATCATGAACTCTAATCAGAATCAGCTGATTACACCCTATTTGGGGTTGCAGAAGTACGGACATGTGACTGTAAAAATGCACTTGCTGCTTTTTCTTTCCCTGTCACAAGCAGGGCCTGGTCTTTGAGGCTGTTGTTTTGAAAGCAAGAAAAGATGTAGTTGACTGTGTCCCAAATGTGAACCAGAGGGAAGATGCATGTAATACCAATCTGCCATGCTTCCTTTTTGGTTGGTCTGAACACTGTGCCTGAGGGGTGATGGGATCTAAACTGCAGTTTTCACAAAGCCTCTGAAATTTGACCTGGAAAGTGAGATAATCTCTTGATGGTTTGTCTCACTTGTGAATTAAACAGCATCCAAGAGAAGCTGTATTTATGCAACATCTCATTTGAAATGCATCTTCCTGTCCTGAAGTCTTGCTGGTGATTAAATTTGAGTGGGTAAGGACATGTTTTTACTGAATACATCCATCCAGTTAAGAAACGTAGCATAACCTTCCCTGACCCCCAGATACACAGACGTTAACATCAGGCTCCTTGGTGCTAACCAGGCAATTGCTTTACATTTCACTCCAGCCATGTTGAAACAAAGCCAGTCCTGGTATTCACACTGGAGAATATTGGCAAATTATACCATTTTGGTGCGTATTTTTCCTCCACCCACTAAAATAAATGAAACTAGCAAACCTGCTTCACTTTCTTCTCGCACAGCCTCTCCCTCTCGACTTCCCTGTGCATCTGCATATCTTTCCCTCCCCCATGTCTAAAGGTACCACTACCCTTCAGGGCACACATTGGGAATATATATTTTTTTCTTCATTACGTTTAAAAGCTACTACTTTAGCAAAAACAGCTTCTGAGCCGTTGGAACATGAGAACAGCTGTAGCAGTGAGATGAGAAATGGTCCTAATATAGAGAGATTTTGGGGGCTGCGTCGCTGAGTTGGAAATGCCATCCATAGAATATCCCCCTAGTGCTGAAACCCATTGAAATAGATTGGAATGACTTCTTGGATTCTTTATTATTTTTAATGACTTGTGTTATATCCAAAGGAAGTTGGAGAACGCTGTTCACTCCTGAACTTATCCGCAAATGCTGTTCTGTGCATTTGGTCCAGCTCTGCATGCAGAAGAGGAGATGGAAAGAAAGGGTATCTTTGTACTAGCAAGGGGAGTTGTTTTAAACTCTGTGTCTCCTCAGCAAATAATCTTTTTTTTGTTCTCTCCCAGCTCGGGGATTGGATCACATTGCTGAGAACATTCTGTCATACCTGGATGCCAAGTCATTGTGTGCTGCTGAGCTGGTGTGCAAGGAGTGGTACCGGGTGACATCAGATGGCATGCTGTGGAAGAAGCTCATCGAGAGAATGGTCAGGACAGATTCCCTGTGGAGGGGGTTGTCAGAGAGGAGAGGATGGTGAGGGAACTGCATCTTCACCTCTTTTGCCCCCATTCAGGACAGTAGGTGCTATGTGTTTCAAATGATGTTTGAAGAAGGTTATTTAGCACCCTGAAACATCATGTTGGTCCAAACCTGGAAGTTGCTTAAATCAAAATTTGGGGGTTGGGGAGTTGGGGCATTATTTGCCAATGCAGGCAATGTGAGGGCTTTTTCCTCACCTTCCTCATCTGATCATGCTCTTATCCTACTGTGACAAGTGAGATATACAGACTGAGATTTTTACACCCAGCTGTCATTTGGTTCAAATTAAGAAGCTGCGTATGCCCCAGGGGAACACTAAACTAGTCAGCAGTTCAACGCAGAAGAGCTTTTTTAGGGGTGGCAGTGGGGCAGCATGTGCTACGAATTAGTTGTTTCCTGATAGGTCTGTTTGTTTTCCTCAGCAGATTTTCACTATTAGATATCTGTTTAATTTTCAAACTGGAAGCTGAGGGTAGGTACCACGGAGAATAGGGGACTTTAGAAATGCAGATAGATTAGTTAATAATCATCTGGAATAGCCTTACTACAATGTGGGTCTCACTCAAGTTTGAAGCTGCTCTGTTAACATTTCATTAGAACTTTCCCTCTCAGGGGTATGTCCTTTAATACATAATTTTCTTTTCCAAGGGTGTCCCTAGGATGTTGGCAGAAAGGAAGCTCAGTATGAATATTTCATAAACAAGATAAAAGTGACAGCTCAGGCATTTTGGTTGCTATTAAAAAGAAAAAGATACAGAGTTGCAAACAAAGACTCCTGTTGTATGGTTAATTTTGTTATACTATTTGTCTCAGGAAGTAAAGGCGAGTAAATCAGGATTATGAAATATCTTTTAAAAATAAATACTATTTTGACCTGCTTCCAATAGTGTAATGTTTATGAAGAGTGTAAAATAAACACAAGCATGGCGGTGGTAACTTTTGCATTCCTTTTAATGCCTTGTTCTCTCCAGCACTTCTGTTTTTGCTCTGTATTGTTCAGGTCACAGTAAGTCCAAAGAGGACCTTGAGAGGTTATTTAGCCCCTCCTGTTTTCCAAAGGCAAAGCCAGGTTTCTCCTAAGTCATCCCAGATATTTGTCTAACTTGTTCTTAAAAGCTTCACTGATGGAGATTCCCCAGGCCTTGCCTGGGTAAGGAATTCCACTGTTTCACTAACTTTAGCATTAGAAAGATTTTTGTAAAATCTAGGCTGTCTTCCTACCTACAGTTTGGCATGTTATATTTATCCTACACAGGCACACAGGTCAGTTTCTCATTCTCCTTTTTACAGTTATGTTTTCCATGTTGGAAGATGATCGTGTTTCCTACATTTTGGATGCACTAACCAACCATAATCCTGTGTTGTCTTGCCCTCTTGTCAGTCTTAGTTTTCTCTATTTAGACCCTTCCCAATTACTCTCTTCCGTTCTTGGAGGACGATGTCATCAGCTGGGTGTCTTACTTCTGGCGAGGCATTGCCAGAGTTTAGTAGTGTGGGAAGCATTGCTTTGCCTGCCGTATGGAGATCACTCCATTTTGTGCTTTCCAGTAGAATATGCTTTTTTTTAACAGTGTTATACTGTTACAAAACTTAATTACGCTTTCTGTGGAAGTTCTACTTAACCATTGTTCCTCATCTTGCATGCTTATGTTGTTGTGGTGAACTTGACACTTGTCCTCATTGAATTAGATTCTATTTATTTTTTGGTATTTCTCCATTTTGTCAGGAGCATTATGAGTTTAATCTTGTCCTCCAAAGTGCTTGTAGCTTCTCCAAGCTTTAGTATCGTTGGCCAGGTAATAAATGCACTCCCTGTTCCATTCTTTGTCATTAATGAAAATGCTCAATAATGACATATCTAGGACAGACTCCATGCAAGATCCCAGTTGCCATCCTGTTTGACTGCACTGTCGGTAAACTGTGTGTCCACCCTTGAGCTCTTCCAAGATGCTACTTCTCTTGCTGAGTCATAAGAATAGTCCATGAGAAGAAGTTAGGTCAGTTTGACATGGTGTATTCTGGATTGATCAGAGTTGCCTACTGTTTGTCACCCTGTCATCTTCTAGGGGCTCATCTGATTGACTGTGTGCTCTATAACTGCTAAGCTGTCAAAGTTGAGTTGGACAGTCCACCATTTCCTTGGTGGACCTTCTTCCCTTTTTTTAAAATGCAAAAACTACATTTGGTTTTTTTCCTGTTCTGTGGAACTTTACCTGTTCTTTACATCTTGTCGGAGATCATAGCTAATAGTTCTCAAGTTGTTCTCCAGATTTTAGAAATAACATTAGCACTGATTACTAGTCATACAGACACATGAAATTTCTAATAAACAGTGACGAAATCTTGCTTCTTACCTCAAAAGACAGTCACACCCCGTTACTGCCCCTCTTCTTCAGGTTTACACTGTGTCTTGGAGGTTCCTTTGACACAACAGGAGCAAGTTGTGCCCTGTCTTTCAGATTGCCCTCTGATTAGCTCTAAAAGATACAACTGCGGGCATAGTGGGGTGGTTAAGAGAGGCAGACAGGAAATATTCACTGTAATTGCATCTCTGCCATATAGAGCTTTATAGCTTGTAATCAATGCTAATGCTGTGCTTGGCACAAGGAGGTGACTAGCTGGACAGTTCAGAATGATAGATGACTGGTGTTATTTGCTTACAGCTCCTCGCTTTGCACATGGGCTGCCTGATTTCAGCATTTGCAGCTCATGGTTTACAACAGAAACACCCAGTTCCACAGCATGGTAGCCCTCACTGGCAGCTTGCCAGGGAGTAGTAAGGGTTACACAGATTTAGAGAAATATAAAAGAGAAGCCCAAAATCTAGGCACGATGGCGTCCATCTGAATACTTGATTGAATTGGCCAGTCACCAAAACCTGCAAACAATAGTTCCTTTTAACCCAGAACCACAGCACAACAGCCACTGGGATGCCATGGAAATTCCAAGCAGTCCTTTATCTGAACTGTAAACAACTGACTTTACATGCAGCAAGGCAGGGCTTATAGGTAGCAACAAGATCAGCTAGTAAAGTTGGAAACGATAGACAGATTTTCAGGCATATAGGCTTGCGTACAGATTGTCGTAGACCTACCCAAAGTCTTCCAGGATGTGTCCTAGATATTCTGTGTATCTCCAAAGCATTTTTTGTCTCTCTGGGCCAATAATTTTGATTATATTGTATGCACTTCCAGACTAGGTCACAGTAAGTAGGCAACCATCTAGTTAGTGGTTTGACTGCATCCATGTGTCCCTTCTTCACATGTGGTTGTCTCCATATGAGTCACTACTGGTCACTCTATGTGAAGAGTCAGTTGGTTGCTCTGTCCGAACTGGAAAGCACCTTTCTCTCAAGTCGTACTTGAAGTACTTTAAGAATTATCAGAAGCTCTTTGCTTGAGCATTTGTTATTTTGTTTGTTCAGTCATATAGTTTGCTACCGCTTTATAACCTAAAAATTTCAGTTCATTGTTGTGATTTCCCTAGTTCAAGTACATCAGGGCAGCTAATGTACAGTCACTCAAATGAGTTTCAAGGTATACTGTATGGAAAGAACAAGACAGAAATGCGCAAGGAAGTATTGAACAATGAATTATGCCATAATGGAGCAAGGGAGGGAGAAGTGGAGAGCTGGCCCAGTGTAAACTCTGTGCCTCTGATGCCAGGATTACACTCGGAGGCATTTGTGCCTCTCTCCATTTTGTGAGGCATGTTGCCAGGCAGAACAGCAGTTAGTACGCCCATGGTGGGGTTTACTAGCTTCCACACCGTGTTTGGTGGCTTCTTAACTTCAGGATGAGGAATTAAGGTTTTTTACACAGCAGGTAGTGATTGCCTTTTACAGATTTTTTTTTGTAGCAAAAATCTAGCTTGGGATATGAGTATTCCAAATCAGTGTTGAAATGAGGGAGGCACCACAGATGAAGTGTTGCTTACCAAAATATAGTAGTCGCAGTAAAATGTCCGTGTACCAAAACTGATCCTGCTAATGCAGATAAAAGCTAGCCTTGAATGCATAGTAAGTTTGAGCGTTCCTTGGCTTCTTTCATTTTCTTTGTACACTTTATTTTAAAGGTGAGCTCTGATATGGGTATGTGTATTGTGGGCACGAGCAATTCTCGCCTCCTATTGAGTTGAATGGGCTCATGTCGATAGTGGGTAATATATTTTCCTTCCCTGAGTGACTAGGCACAGATTTTTTCCTGAATATTTCAGTGTCAAAATGCAACACTGACATGTTGCAGGGCAAACAAACGAACCACCCTGTCTTACTGGGTAAATTAAGTTTGTGTGAATTTCAACCTACTTGTAAAATGCCAGGAGGAACTTTTTCCAAAATACTGAAACATGATTTGTGTTCGATGGGAGTATTCTTTGTCTTCCAGGGGGCAATACCTATTTAAAAATAAACCTCCTGATGGGACTGCACCACCCAACTCCTTCTACAGAGCACTTTATCCCAAAATTATACAGGACATAGAGGTAAGAAACAGCTTCCAGATGTGGTGATGTTTGGTTGTGGGTTTTTTTTTTAAAACCCCTTGATGTATTCCTGATGCTGAAATTCTGAGAATATTTCATTCTAATGAAATCTTTCATTAAATCTGATGTGTCTGGAGTTTGTAGATCTGGGGTAGTTATGCAGTGTCCCAGGCTTCACTGCTCCTCTAGACAGAAGATGAGTTGGATTGTTCAGTGAGCTGTTTGCACATGGAGTCTCTACACCTTGGACGTCAGATGTCACGGCAGCACCATACCATCTTGATTTTTATCTGTTCCACTGTACTTTGCTCCACCCAATGTAGATGAGACCTAATAAGATGCTACAGAGAGATATCGAGAACTGAGCCAGGGAGAAAGTGCATTGCTAAAGACTGCAATCGTAAGACCCAGGGAAACAGGAAGCAACTGAGCATGGTTGCCTTGTATCTAGTGTGAGCAAAATGCTGTGTTCTGGTGGTTTCCTGATGGCAGAAGCGGTGCTCAGGGAGTGTTGTGACAAGTTTGTACAAACACTTAGCTTGAGCTTGACTGAGACTTTCTCTTCAGTTGTTTAGTTGTTGAGTCACAGGGGGTTAAAGGTTAGAGATAGAAAAAAGCTTTTAGGTCACTTCTCCCTCACCAGTCCAGATAACACAGATGAGTTTAGCCACGATATGTTTTCCAGGCTTTTGTCCATTTAATTGGTTTTATTACGTGTGTTACTTCTAGAAAGCAGTTATGTCATTGTATGGGCCTGATTGCAGGAAAAACCGTGAAGAAAAGTATCTGCTGTCTTCTCAAACAAACAAAAAAAGAGGCGATAGTTCTGTGCTTTATTTTACTTCTCTTTTGTCTCCTGTCTCTCCTCAAGACAATAGAGTCAAACTGGCGGTGTGGGAGGCACAGTTTACAGAGGATCCACTGCCGAAGTGAGACAAGCAAAGGGGTTTATTGTTTACAGTATGATGATCAGAAGATAGTAAGTGGCCTACGAGACAATACTATCAAGGTGAGAATGCTCCAGGATGGCATACTAATAACATGGAGTGCCTGTGCCATAAATAATAGTGTCCTAATTTCAGTGACACCTACCCAATCTCTTGTTAGTAACCTAGTCTTGTCCTTCCCCCACCTCACACTTGCACAGCATGTACACCTCTTTCATCTGGCAAGAGGGACCCTGTTTTCCTACAGACAGACTTGACTTGCAGAGTTTTTATCTGTCAGTAATTGCCAACTATGTAATTACTGTGCCCTGTACCCTGATGAGAAGGATAAAACCAATATTCATAGTAAGCCAGTAATATCAAAGATGTTAATGTTTTGCACCAAAAAACCTGTAGAAGACTCTACGGATGCCACTAAAGATGTTCTAACTGCACTATGGATTATGTGTTGTGGTAAAAAAAAAACAAACCAGTAAGTGCTGAAAGATGAAAAGTTTACTGACCTGTATGTTTGAATGTTTGCCGTCTTAGATCTGGGATAAGAATACATTGGAATGCAAGCGGATTCTCACCGGACACACGGGTTCTGTCCTGTGCCTCCAGTACGATGAACGAGTGATCATTACTGGATCTTCAGACTCAACAGTCAGGTGTGTGCTCGTGATTTGGAGCTTTCTGTTTGTCTCTGAGATTTTAACCTTGTGAGCTGCTGAAATTATCTTTTCTTAAATGTGTGCTGTTAGTCGGTTCTGTGAAGTAGTTCAGCATATTTGTTGAGGAGTGTACTGTCCTTGTTTATCAGATGTCCATGCAAATGGCTGTCAAGGAGAAATGAGAACCTAAGCAAAGGCCAGTCAAGGTCAAGATGACTTAGGAAGGCCATCTGGCATTTCACCAAGGTTTTGCATGTTTTGACACTCCCTGAGAATGTTTTAAATTCTCCCCAAGAATAACTTTTTAGAAGTTGGTTGAAGTTTTCAAAGCAAGTTTGAAGGTTTAGTCATCCATTGTCACTTAATTTTGGCAAAAGATGTATGACTAGATCTCCTGTGACTTTTAATTAAATTTCCGCATGATGTTTCTTTTCATTCAGTCTTTCTAATCTAGCTTCCCTTCCAGTCTCCAGGAAAAGGCTGCACACCTCAAGTCAACACTTGTGGTGCATGTTGTGCAGATGTGAAGTCCACTAGCATATTACAGGATCCCAGAGAGTGTAAGACTTGCAGTATAAATACAGACACATATGAGTTTGTGATTTGCAATATGAACTTGGATGTGAAGGAGCAAGTCTATCTTCTCCATGTTGTTATATATTCCCTTCTTGTCAGAGTACAAATAATACCCATGCAGTGAAGTTACAGACAACAAAAAGCTATGTCAGTGGCCTTTTCTGAAGCTATTAGCATGGGTTCCTATGGCTGCAAGCTCTTCACGGTTATCACTGTGCTTGCATGTAAACTACCACTGTTAAGCTAATAACCATTAAATTTAGTTCCTGACATGTGATGCATGCAGTCTTGTGACACTGCTAGATTTTGGGGTCCTATCATTAGTAGGAAACCAGAATTTCAGCAACACTGCCTGCCTGGAGACGGTGTGGGAACTGCGCTGTGCTAAACAGATCGCAAAAGGAGAGATTGATTTCTATAACGAGCGCTATCATCTTCCATATCAGGCCAGGCAGGCCAAATTGCAGACTGGCAACTTGCCCAGAAATACTTTGTTTCCCACTGTATCTATAAATGTTTGTGCAGACCCCAGAGGCACATAGGACGCATCACTTTTATCCTTGGGTCTCCTCAGGAAGAGGGGCTTCATCCAATAGACAGTACAGATGGGCTCTTAATGCTTCTGAGATCTCAGAGATGCACTTGTCCAAAGAAGTCAGTAGGTCTCCAGCTCCTGTTCAGTTTGGCAACCCTGTCTGCAAACTGCTCGTCTGTTAATGACTCAGGTCTTTAGTCTGTGGGTTTTTCTCCTTTGCATTTTGTAATTGGAATGTAGTTTTCTTTCTCATTTATAGTCCATAAGCTGATGCACTTCAGCCTTTATAAGTTAGAAAATAAGACATTAGAAGTCTTTCTCACATCTTGCCTTTTCTTACTGCTCACCTTATTGGCAGAGGAAAGTTTTAACTTCTGCAATGTCTGATGTGCCTGATAATACAGCCTTTTTCTCCTCTCACGTAGTGTATCTGGGGTACAGGTGTGATAGTGCCAAAAGAAATCTGTTTACGGAGGGTAAAAGAAGTTTACCAACAGAATAGCCCCAAAAAAACCCATTTTTAAGGCTTAAAATCTTCATTTCAAGTCCTAGAAGTTCTGTGTGAAGCTTTTGTCTAACTTTCATCTTAAATATCTTTCAGCTGAAACAGTTGGTTCCAGTAACATTGAATTGACATAAATGCTCTGTCTTAATTTAGATATTCGGCACATTCCTGGTATGTAGCTCTATACCAGATGCACTGCAGGGTAAAAGCAATTCATGGTGCAACTTGTGGCAATTACTTATATTTGTTGGAAAAGCATTATCTTGTCTTCTGCTTCTGTATAAATTATCCTTTGAGTTAGTCCTATGAGAGAGGTCAAAGATTAAACCTGTCACTGAACTTGCTTCTCTACGAGTCATGATTAAGCACTCATTGACTGGAAGTAGAGTGTATGGTAGGCTGACACAACCAGGAAACATCAGTCTTTAAGGCCATCAATCTCATACCTTTCCTCAGCACTAAATTCCCTTAATTAAAGAATGTTTTTTTCCTGGCTGGGTTATTTTTATGGTGTTAACTGCATTGCAGGGTTTTTGACTGCTGGACTGTATCACTGTAGGCATAATCAACAGGTTTATATAATACATTTTTTAATGAACTATTTAATAGATGTAGATATAACTTACGGTGTTTGCTTCTCTAATATTACTAGAGAGTCAATTACTTCTTCCTGTCCCTCTCTTGCTCTGCAGAAAATCCACTGTACAGTTTTTTAACTCTCTTTGATTTGAAATTTGAAACTGCAGGGTGTGGGATGTGAATGCAGGCGAGATGCTGAATACGCTGATTCACCACTGCGAAGCAGTACTGCACCTCCGCTTCAATAACGGCATGATGGTGACATGTTCCAAAGACCGTTCCATTGCTGTGTGGGACATGGCTTCACCAACAGACATCACTCTGAGGAGAGTGTTAGTAGGGCACCGAGCTGCCGTCAATGTAGTGGACTTTGATGACAAGTACATTGTATCAGCATCAGGTGACAGAACTATAAAGGTGAGGTGTTTCAGAGGCTTTTTATTTGCAGCACTGGGGTATTTAATAACCAAGAACAGTGACCAGACAGGGAAGATGGTCCTTGGCGGTTATTACACAGAACTTGCTTTAGAAGCAGTGTTCCTCCTGCTGCTCATTTCCAGTCATCCCTCCTCTATTGAGCTTGCACAACTTGTTTACAGAGCTGTATGGCAAATCAGATCTGGGTACAGATGCAGTTGAAAAGGGATGACCACTTCTATAATCTGTTTCAGCATCAGTCATTCGAACAGTTGTCAGAGGGCAGCATGGGGGCAGAAGCAAAGGTGAGTGGATAGGGGTTACCTAAGTGTTACTGCTATGATCTCGATCTGCAGCATTAAAACTGAGGAAATTGACATCCTGTGTAGACTAAATCATAGCCTGAGAGTGCTAAAGCCTGATTTTGGAAGCTAATTCTCACATGGTGTGGCAAAAACCTTCTGTGTACAGTCACCCAAGCTGCTAACAGTTGCAGACTATAGTCACAAGTCATCAGAGGGGTAATTTTCCCAGTCTTAATGGTAGCATCTTCAATTAAGAGCATTCTGGATGCACCTATATATCGTACAGATACCAGCCTTTGTTAGTCTCTTAATAATTTTGTTTCTGTGTGGTTCCCTCCCTGCTTCCTGTCACAGGTATGGAACACTAGTACCTGCGAATTTGTGCGCACCTTAAATGGCCACAAACGAGGCATTGCATGTCTGCAGTACAGAGACAGGCTAGTAGTGAGCGGCTCTTCAGATAATACTATCAGGTGAGACACACACTCCCTGTTGCAGAGTTCTGTGCAAGCACGTTGTCACTGATTCCCTGGGATGTGTAGAGGTTAGGCAGCTGAAGTGCTCTCTACCATTGTCATCTTTGAAATATGCTTTCTTTGGTCTAGAACATTGGGAGCTATTGGAAAGAGATATTAGAAGCCTGTTTTACTGTGTTGTCTTTCATCCTGTATATCTCAAGAGTCCCATACTAATCAACAAGTTGCATTGCTCTGACAATTCTCTTGTATGAAAGAGCTGGCAAGTACCACTTTCCGTGATGTCCTCTTGTGATATTTTAATTGGGCTATGTGTCTAGTTAAAGGGGTCAGATTTGCAGTAAGAGGCATTTAATCCTCTGCAGAAATCCTCCTGGGCTCTCGCCAAACTCTTCTTGTGGTACTTGGCACCTGGCTGAGTTTGGAACAGCTGGTTTAGAGCATGAAGTTCAGTTTGCTGCCTTTTGCACTTCTCCAGCTGCCCTGGTTGCAATCTGAGATTTAACTCCTTCTGGTATCATGAGCCAGGATTTCTCCCTGTATCCTGCAGCTGATGGCAGAGGGATGTCCCACTAATCTCAGGGTATTCGAAGCAAGCTTGAATAGTAGTATAAGTGACATGGGGAAGTAACTCTGTCATGCAAACAGGAGTAAGAGCAACTTCCCTTTTGTCTTTGTCTTTGCTTTAAATAATTATCTGCCTTCTGATAAAACTTGAAAGCTGGGCAATGTAAGCGGAAACCCTTCACTCTGTGTGTCAGTAATAATTTCTCCTCAGTGAGAATGATTCATGCTACTGTTTGCCTGTGGACTTTGATTGCAACACACTGCCTAGCCCTGCTTTGCATTCTGTAGGAAAATGGTGATCCATTGGTTGACATCACCAGGTCATTGTGCCAGATTTTAGTATAGGGCTGTTGGAGAGCATGACCAAGAGAGCTGGCACTTCTCACGCTTAATCAGGGGGAAAAGTATTGTAGGCATTGTGTACAAGTAGCACCACTTACACATCGTGTGAACTCCTGCACTTCAAATTGGAAAAAAATAACCCTCTGCAATTGTACTATGAAACTTGATGTCAGGATTAGAGTGAGAAATAGTTAAATATTACAACAGTAGGAAAAGATCTAAAATATGACTTGGAATGCTAATAAAAATAAATGTCAAGATAGTGGTAACGCTAAAGAGGAATACGGTTACTTTTATGCTTACATTGAACAAAATCTTTAGTTGACAGATTAATTGTGCTAGAATTTCAGGAATGTTGGCAATGAATCTTAATGGAAGTCATCAGCTGTGTAGGCAAGGCACAAGACTTACCTGGTCACATCATTTTCTCCCAGCCATTAGCAGAGGGCTAGCAAGCGCACATTGCCAGCTCATGTTGAGCTTCTTGTCAACCAATAGCCCAAGTCCATCTCAGGGCTGCTCTCAGTACAGAATTTGAAGTTCATTGTTCCTCAGTTGCAGGGAAACTTTTTTCCAAAAGATGACTCTCTGATGTTGAAACTGCAAACGTATGGACGTGTGAAGTAGCTGAGAATTCAGTGTCTTTCTTCTGAAGGGAGACTCCATGTATAAAAATTATTTAGATTTTGTTTTACGCCAGAAATTTCACCAGTGTAAGAGAACACAGCTACATAGACATCGCTATCATTGTGCCGATTTCCATCTGGAAGAAACTGGTCCATCAAGTTTAATCCAATCACTTCAGTATCTTAGCCTCTAGGGCCAAAGTTCTTAATTGCTACAGACAGGCATAATATAGAAAAAAAGGTAATTTAGAGCAAGAAAATAGAATGAGACTACATCATCTTGGATTAATTTTTAAACGAGTAGTTCATTTGCATGTATGTATTCAACCTCCAGTGTGTGCGCACATGGGGATCTGATACTGGACTGTTCAGACAACAGCATTCTCTCTAGGAGATGGGAATTCAGGCTCACCTGCCTTCTGTACATCTTCCAGCTCTGCCAGGACTTCAAGTGAATTAAAGGCTGAGATAATTGCAGACCTCCCTCTGCTTCCAGAAGTTCTCCTGAAGCTCTGGGAGGGAAGAGTGGTAGTGTTTTTGACTGTGTACCCTTTGTAGTGGATTCTTTTAGTTTGTTCTCACACCTTAAGGGTAGTTCTCTTACTATTTGGTCCTTTGACTATTTAAAGAAGTAGAAATTTGAGAAAACTGTCAAATCTGGGAGGTACCCTTGGCACCAATGCTGTTAGGAGATTCTGCTCTTACATAGCAGTTATCCTTTTTGTACATGAAGGTCCATTCCCCACATGGGCAAGGATGTGGTCATCTCTTCTAATCCCATTCAGATTCAGGTAAAACCTTGAACTGGGACTTGAAAATACAGGCCTGATTCAGTGTGATGCAGCCTCCCAGAGCTGATGGCAAGGAATGGAAACACATGGCACGGAAGTTCCTGGCACAAGATTGCTCTTCAAACCTTTCTGCACCAGTTCATTTCTGGCATTGTCCATCCTGTTTACAGTGCTTGAGAGACTTAATGCTCTCTGGTCAGCCAGAGTGCCTTTGGCTGGCCTTTGCCATGGAATTGCTTGCTCTGACCTTGACTGGTGTGCTAGTACTCAAGTGAAAATTATTGGGATCTTCACAGATTCCTGAAAGATCAGCTTCACAGATCGAAGAATCACCTTGTGGTCCTTGTTGGCCTCAAACGTGTGCATAGACAAATTGTTTCCCAGTTCTACAGTGACAAAAGAGTTCTGTTCATTCCTCTGTTGTCCAAAGTGAGAGCAGCTTGTCGTGGCAGGACAGCTGTAATCATTACCCACCAACCTTGGGCACACATCCACTGGATCTGGATTATTCCCTGGGAGATCTCAGGAGTGAAATATGTGGGGATAGTTGATCTCTTTCTTTGTCTGTCTCTCAAGGAAAAGTGACCTGACCCCTCAGCAGCTGTGCTGCTTTGAGATGTGTCACCCAGAGAAATTCCACAAACTACCCATATTTCTCACTAGTGTGACATTCATGTCAGTCGGAACACTAATTGAATATGAACATTTAAGAGCATTTGTGACTGCTTTCTTTCAGCTGTGTGTCAGGGAGCTGCAGCAGATACTGCTATTAAAAGATTCCTGTATGAGCAGAGCATGTCTCAGCCAGAGGTAGAACACCTCTAGACAATACATGTCAAAGCATTTCAGTTCTTGTAGGCAAATAATCTTTCTTTATCCACGGTAATGTTAACTGTTAATTCTTGTACATTTCACCACTGTATTGCTGTCTTAATTTGTCTGATGGTAGTCTCCAAATCAGAAATAGGCATGTAGGGGTACAGAAAGGGGCGCGTGCCCTGTGAAGGTGATCTTGCTAATTGGAACAAGCTGACAAGGGGATTGGTAAGTCTCCCTCTCTTAAACTCTTAAAATCAAGGCAGGATACTTTTACGAAAAATTAGCTTCAGTAAAATAAAGTTATGAAGCTCAATGTGAAGATAAGTGGGAGATATCCTGTGTTACTAGAGCAGTAGATACTAGACACAACTGGTCTTCAAATTTTTGGATCTCTGACTAATTTCCCATGTGATACTGTAACATAACAGGGTCATGTTGAAAAGCATGCGTCTGCTTAACAGCAGGAAAAGATCTGATGAATGTAGTTTGTTTCTTCTTTGTTATTTCATCACAATCTTTATTTCCGAGTTTCCGTTAACTACAAGCAAAGACCAAATGTTTTGTTGCAATGATCAGATATTCAAAAATTCTTAGTGCTTCTTTGTACTCTCTTCCAGGCTGTGGGATATCGAGTGTGGGGCATGTTTACGAGTACTCGAGGGCCATGAAGAGTTGGTGAGATGCATACGCTTTGATAACAAGAGGATAGTCAGTGGGGCATATGATGGGTGAGACTGTCAGTGCAGTCAATACCTTGCATCCTCCTGTCTGTCTCAGTGTCTCACATCCCACTTTTCTGTATCTTCTTATAAATATTAGACTCCTTGTCTGTCCCAAGAGGACCTTTTCATGGCCAGTAAATCAGGACCATGCTACAAAGTGTACCTTTTTTCCTTCTTTTGAAATAAGTCAGTGTGATTTGTTGTGTATGGTCTAGTTCTTTAGCTTGTGAGAATATCTGACCGATTCAACCTGAAATGTCTTGTAGCTGAACCACCGGTAAGAACGGTCTTTCCCATCTGTGGTTATGTCTTCTGGACCATTTGCCATTACAGACTAGGTGTCTGTACTCCCACGTGTTTCTGTTAGTTATTTCCACCTGCTTTTTATGTGATTTAGTTTGTTGGCAGCATATTTTTTCTCCCATTAAACTCTATAAGCTTTACCAAGGGGAAATGCAAGAACCAGGTGTTAGGAGCAGAAGGATTGCTGTAATTTTCCTTGAACTGGTGTATTAGCTAAACTGTACTAACAGTTAATTTTTTTCTGTGAGCGCTTACTCTTTTCTCTATAACAGAGCCATGATGTTTGTCTATTTTTTCACTGCTAGGAAAATTAAAGTATGGGATCTTGTGGCTGCTTTGGACCCCCGTGCTCCGGCAGGGACTCTCTGCTTGCGAACCCTCGTGGTAAGAGCTTTTGGTAGCAGTGGTGGAGGGGGCAGACAAGTGTGCTTGATCAGGGCTATCTTGAGCCATGAAGACTCAAGTCAGCTTAGCCCTGGTCTGCAGGATCTAGAAATAATTTCTAGAGGTCTGGCTTTTTTGGGTGTCCAACATTTTTTTTAATGTTGCAATCTATAGAGCATTAAAAGTTAGAACCTGTGGAGTTTTCACTCACTTTTTAAACAGTTTTGTTCTGTGATTTGAAGTTAATAACTAAATCCATTTCTGAGACTTGTCCTTCTTGGAATCCATGTGCCAGTGGGTTTACTTTAACCTGATGATGTAGTAGGAAGTTGTCTGAATTGTTGACCTGAAATTTCTTAAAGAAAAGCAGTACATTCCAAATTTTAGGAACAAGAACAAAAAAACCCTTGAATTTGCTTTTAAATGGCTTTCAGGTGTTTAAGGAAAAAGCAGGTGGGGACCGGAACAGACACTGAAATTTCCTCATCCTTAAACAGCAGCTGCTACTTTCATGCTGTCTGTTGGTATTTAGTGCAGGTCTGATGATGGTGTGGTTAAAGTATCATTGTGTGAGTGTTAACAACATTCACAGTTGTTCTTGACAGTGGCTCTGCACTGGTCTCACAATAATGTGGGAAAGTTTTGAGAAAAATGCCAGTACAGCCAAAGCTATGGAATGGTTCCTATAAGCATTCCTCCATCATATTCACCCCCAAAAAGTTGCATTGTTGCTGGGAATAAAGGAAGATTTCAATCCAGTACCAAATTCTCATTGAAAAAGAAGTACTAAATGTATTTATTTTTTATCTAAAAAGTGTTTGGACAGTGTTTTGGTTGGTATGCGTTAGACCTTTTCCTGCTGTAGCATGTGACTGTAGTCTGTGCTCTAAACCAAGATCATACTGAGGCTATCTGATTCTCTAAAAGTGTGGTTACCTCTCACCAGCTGAGCTGTGCTAGCTGACCTTCTGTGCAGTCATCGACCACCTGAATTGCTGCTGTTGCTGTAGATTTCGCTAAAGTATTTCACTTCACATTTGGTGCAGGCTGTGAGGGTTACTGTGACTCAGCTGACAGGCAGTAGATCATTAAGCCATGCTAACTCTTTTCCAATCATGTATTTGGACCAATAGCTGCAGAGTAAGAGTCTGTGAGAACCTTGGATGCCTGCAGGTACTATGTTGAAAAACCTTCTTGTTAGCCAAATAGAACTGCTGATAGTTTCATGGCTGAAATCTAGAAAAACTCTTTGTCATCGGCCACCTGGTTCCAAACTGTGGAACAGCTCTGTGCCCATGAGCACGTATCCTGAGAGTCTAAGACCAGCTTGGTGTTAGTAGTGTTCCTGCTCCAGCCTGAGACAAATATGTGCCTAGTAACCTGTAGACTTAATTTAACTGGTGTGATTTCCTCTGCATTTTCCAGCAGTGGACAACCAAAGTGCCCCATCTAATTATATTATAAATCAGAAGTGGTGGGATGGAAACACTGTAGGAATCTCAACACATGGATACTCATAAATCCCCGTTTGATGGCGATGGAGGGGGCCAAAGGGGGAGCACAGGGGAAGCTGTTGTAGTGCTTTTAGGACTTCTCATGTTTATGACAACAGGGCGTCCTTATACCCGCTTACCCATGGTTTGGTTTTTTTTTCTCTTCCGTCGGCCTCCAAAATTAAACCTGGCTGCACAATGAACATCGTGAGTCTCCTGCTGCTCGTGTTCAATTTTCAAACAGTAGGAGGAAAGTGCATGGATAACAAATACTCGCTGCATGCCAGGTCCCTTCCAGTTTTGTCTTCCGTTAGCTGGAACGGCAGCCACATGAATTTGACAGAAGCTTTCCAGGCACAGAATAAACGCACAGTTCAGCTTTCCTTACAAGCTAAAAAGTCCAGGTCCTTGTGGCCTCAACTTAGCGTGTGCATTCTACTTATTGCCACTGCAACAGCAAAGGGCAGGCGCTGTGTAGAACTTCTAGGGCAACCTTACTTAGCTCACAGTGACTGAGAGAAAAAAGGGAGTTCTGGAAACAGTTTTTGGATGTACATCTCGGTGTCTCTGTGGGCAATCCCTCAGTGAATCTGACTGTTGTAGTGATGTTTTTTAGCAAGAACTTCTTTACTTCACTGCTACAACACAGACTCTGGAAAAACATTTCTTTTTGGAATAGGTGGGAAGACAGAAACCCATAAGGTGTTTTTAAGACAAATTCAAGTTACAGTTAGAAGACCAGAAGGGTTCCAACGATTAGACTTTTTAAAAAATTTATCTTAAAGATAGAATCTGACTTTTGTTTGTATGTGTGTATTTTCAGTTAATTTTAATTTAAAGATTCAGAGATTCACTTTAAAGCAGCTGTTGTGCTTTGCAAACTGAGCTGTATTTTTGTGCCATAAGACAGAGGCTTCCTGTTTAGTAGCTACAATTCTCTTTCATCTAAATGTTTGAGAAACCTGTATTTTCAGTATTCAGGTATTTTAAGACATGGTTTTTCTCTACCTAAGCTCCTTACAACTTGAGCACTAAAGAGAATATATATTAATGGAAGCGATAGGACTTGCCCTAGTTGCATGGTTTCTGTTCCCTTCTGACTGAGGAGGAGGCTGCTGCTCTTGCAGCAGTGTAAGCACCAAGAAAAAATAGCCAACACAAAAGGGAAAGCACAGTGGATTTGCTCTGTGATAGCCAGGATCTTGCCATTACCTCCTGTTAATTATAGTCTGAACTCTTGCCAAATCGTCATGCCATTTCCACTCAGCCTCAGAGCAGAATGCAAACTGCCTATAAAGAATGCCCTTTCTAGTTCATATTTTTAGAACTGCTTAAAAGGAATTATTACTGTGTCACTGGACTTTAGCACGGGCTTCTTAGTGTGCTCCAGTATTAACCTCTTTCCTCTTCAGCAGTGGCAATGGTGCCAAGTCTTGAATGCTAAGTTCTCACCTGTCACCCTGTAACCTACTGCATCTGGGAATGCTCTGATTTCCGGAAAGAGTTTTGCCATGGAACAAGGAAGGCAGTGCTCCTGTCAGCCTCACCAGACTGAATTAAGTGGTGGAGGGAGCTTGGTTTGTTATGCAGAGTGTGTGTCCAGTATTGGGATTTAAGGAGTAACAGGATAACTGTAATGTAAACTTCCTGCAAGCCAAGCACCCAGATATGGCAAACCCTTTTCACTGAAAGAGGGCTTAATTTATGCTATGTGATGGCAATGCACAGTGTGTCATGTGGAGTTTACTCAGAAATCAGTGTAACACTAGAATTCAAACCCGAGTTCATCTTCCCTGTTCCATCCCAGGTGCCAGCAAGATCGTGAAGTAACATGCTGTGTCTCCTCCTTGCGTTTAGGAGCATTCTGGAAGAGTCTTTCGACTTCAGTTTGACGAGTTCCAGATCGTCAGCAGCTCACATGATGACACCATCCTCATCTGGGATTTTCTGAATGACCCAGCTGCGCAAGCAGAATCTACTCGTTCCCCGTCCAGAACGTACACCTACATCTCAAGATAAATAACACTACATTGTACCTCACACTTGCACAGGTAAAAGAAAATTTTAAAAATAAAATGACGCTCAAAGGTGATGCTGATGTAGTGTGAGCATGCTGCTTGAATAACTAGCTGGGTCTGTCAATATTTCTCATCTTGGTTGAACAGTAATTACAGTGTCCTGTAAAAGAACAGGAATGGTTTTGATACCTTAGAATAGGGACTTTATTTTAGGATTTGTGGCATGTGGTGCCTGTGAGTTCCACTCAAGAACTCCTCCTCCTCTGTCCATCATCATCAATAATTAAATCAGCTATCACTGCTGTCCAGAAGGAAGAAGGTTTTCTGCAGAGCGAGTAGAGCAGCTGCTGCCTAACAAGGGGATGCAGATGGCCTGACCCTGGGCAGTTGTCACCAGGCAGGAGGGTTTTGCCAAGAAGTGTCAGCTTTATTCCCTCCCTCTGAAGTGGTGACCATTCTTCTCACTCTGCAGCAAGCTGATTCAAGAGAACAGTTTGGCTAGGGAAGAAGGCACTGAGGCACAAGCCCAGGCGAATTTAATCGAGATGCATTAATGTGCAAAATCATTTACTGATAGGGCCTAGCTCTCATTCTGTGTAGCATAGCACGGGTGTTAAATTGTTCGTGTTGGAGCCTGGCTGGTTTGCTTGTCACCTTACCCTTTTCTCTTGGCCAGCACAGCGTGGGGAGGACTTAATGTTTTGCGTATTTGGGTCAGTTGTAGAGTGGATTTGATGTATATGAGTGGAGTGGGATAGGATGATTGCCCATTTTGGTGGGTACATGCACAATTACTGTTAGTAACTTGAGAAAAATAGCAGAAGAGCAGACAGGCTCCTGCAAGGGGATGTCCACAGTGACGTTTTCCCATGAAAATGCTCTGTCATGGGGCATATCCTGTCTGTTTGATTGGTAAATGTACAGTGATGCTCCAGAACTGTCAGATCAGCTGTCTTGATTTTCTCAAACATTCTGGTCAATCAGATGTTCTTTTAAATCATTAAAAGATTATAGTATGAATGGGGTTTGTTTGGTTTCTTCTGTTTTTTTTGTTCCCAGGACTCATTTAAGCTGCAGTATTTAAATTATCTGCCAATGCCAGGACAAAAGAACTATCCACGTAACCAATACTTGCTGAAGAGAGAGGCTCTCAGACTTGTTTCTGGAACAAAGTTGGCATGCGGTTGATCTCAGACAGGGTCTACGCGGCTGACTGCTAAAGTGCTGCTATATCAGAAGATGACTTTTATCTTTCATGAACAGTTAACATTTTTAAACCTCCCATCCCTTTCCTCCCTCGTCCCCTTCTTCCTGTTCACTTCTTGTCCCTTTACCCTGTTTGGTTGCCCTCCAAACCCAGTCACAGATGTCCTATGAATATATTTAAGATGTTGCCAGAATGTGTTGCTTTGCTGTTAAGCAGAAGACTTATAGCCACAGTGCATCCTGCTGATAGAGTCACTTCAGGGTGGGTGGGAAGGTGGGTGAGCAGGAGGCTGCTACTCAGACTGAAATCAATATCCATTGCTAGCCCTTTGCAAAAGCATTCAGCTCTGAAGAGCGACAGAAACACTTGTAACAGTCAGACCAGCCCACCAGCCCTGACCTCCCTGCAGCTTTTGGCTGTTCTGGCTGCAGACCTATTTTTTGTGGAGAAAGGACCCTTGAAATTTGACTGTTATGAGCCAAATCCATCTCTTTCCTCTCCTGCCTGCTATGCTAACCCTTTGGAAACTGGATGTGTATTGTAGTCTCCCTTAACATCTGCTTGGCTGGGGAATGCCAGTCAATGAAAAGTTAAACTCTCTTCTGCCAAAGTCCCAAGCATGATGAACTGGGGCTGAGATCCCATCCACCCTCACCCAGGGTGAAATGTTGGCCCAGGGCAGTATTTCACTAGCAAAGGGGATCGTCTGTACCATCTTCCTCCTGATGTTCTCCCTGAAGACAGTGTGTTGCTGATGGCTTATGAATCATTCTGTAAATTGGAGGAAGTTTGAGCCTGGGGTGCAGAGGAAAGATGGACATTGCTCCTTTCCTTCCATTCTGCCTCCCCTCAGAGAGGCTGTAGCTGGGTGCTGGAAGAGAGAGCTGCTTAAAACCTTGTGGAGCTCTCAAGATTGAACCAACCTAGAGTGGAGACACTACACAAACATGGCCATTGTCTGGCCATGACAATAAGGCTTCGCTCACATGAATGAGCAAATGCACAGTCCCGTGGTGGTGACAGATGGGTAAAATGAGTATGGCCACGAGTACAGTCAGTACAGTTAGCAGTGGCTCCAGGCCAGTTCTGCAGCATTTCTGGGGCTGGCCTTGCTAGAAAGCCTTTGGAAGGAGAAGGAGAGCCTTTGGTGTGCTTCTCTAACCTACATGCATGCTGCATTTCAGTTTAGGGACACAGGCTGATTAGTCCCTTTGCTGATAGCTGAGCTGGATCTTTGCTTTCTAGCTGAGACTTTTGCAAATTGCCATTGTTTAGAAGATAAAAATAGCCCTAAAGAGGAGAGACATGAAAAACAATTCTGCATGTCTCTGAACTAAACAGAGAAGTCTGGGGGAAAACAGCTCTTTTTGCAGAGCTGGCAGGAATTGCAGCAGGCCTGCATTTAGATCAGGAAAGACTGCGTCAATCAGTCCCTGATCATTCCAGGTTTGGGCCCAGATCTTCCACTGTAGGTCTTGAAAAACCCCTACTGCTTTCGTTCTCCAGTCCCATGGTAAGAAGTAGGGATCCTTCGTCTCTGGGCTGGAGAGTTTTTAAACAGGCTTTGTTAACACCCTCTAAAGTTAGAACTTGGCAGATGGGGAAATTTTTTTAAGCTATTCTCATCAGCTTCTCTTTGCTAGGGAAGCAGTTGGTTGTTTCTAATTGCTTGGGATGCTCTTTTTCCACCAAGGAAATTTTGCAAGGAGCCAAAGAGCAGTCCAGAGAGCTTAATTCATTTTGGTGACAGCTAAGACAGACAAGAAGGCAATGGAGTTATGGAGGAAGGGAAAGTTGGTGCTTGGGGAGTACCTAGTGCAGTTTCTGAAGCGCACGGGCAGCAGTGTTGAGTGCTTTGCTCCCTGTATTTTCACTGAGCGTAGAGACTACATCAGTTCTAAAGAGCGTCTCAGAGCGTGTGGTGACACTCCTGTTTTCTATCTGAACTATTACTTTGAAAGAGTCAAACAGGTTAATAACTTGACTCTGTTCAGGTGACACTGGCAGTGTGACTTATCCTCTGCAGAGTCTTAAAAGTTCTGAGTCACAATGAGAAGTTCATCGACAACTAATTTTGGCACTACTTTTAAGTCTAGGAAGGCTGTTTTGGATTTCAGGCAACTCTTCATATCAGGCATACTGCAGTCCCAAAGCCAAAATGGCAAGGGAGCAGAGAGAATCAAAGTTTACATCCCAAACTTTGCTGAGTTGAAGTTCTGAGTTTTAATGTTATTTGAACATTGTTCCTCTAAGTTCAGTTATTACAAGGTCTGCAGCATGGTTGCATATCAGCAGGGTTTTATATGACCTTGGCTGCAGATTTAATAGTTTTTTTCCTCAGTTTGGTCATCCTCTTCTTTTACATTTAGGTTATTGTAGAAAACAATGATATGTTACTCCAGCCTCTGAAGGCTGCAGAACTTCCTAATATTTTAATTGCATCTTTGTGGCCAGCACCTACAAGGATGCATTTTATTTTGCTAGTTGAGAGAATTTGCAAGAACTGGAAGACTGGCTGGCCAAACACAGAGACAACACAATTGCAGATTTTCTTTGGTTGTCATAGCCCTGCTGCTCCATGCTGCTATTCTGTAACTTCTAAGCACTGTTGGGTCTTCAAGTGGTACCATAGTTTGAACTCTGCTGTATAGAGCTGTTTAAGGTACATTTAGTGAGCAACAGCTGCAATCCGTTTTCACCAGACTGTAAGAATGGTGTCTTACCCTCAAGAAGGGACTGTGTCTGGGTCCTTCATACAGAACCGCAGAAGGGCGAGGATTCCTACCCCACTCCCGAAGTTGTACAAATTTTCTGGTAGCTAAGAAGGAAACTGAAGTTAACTGATCTAACTTGAACTTGAAACTGCGACAGCCTGACATTTGGGGGTGTTTATTGTGCACCCAGGGAGGAGCAATCTGGTAAGTAGACCTCCCAATGTCAGACGAAAGTGGCTTTTTCAAACTTCCCCCCTCCCTTAGGATGTGTATGCATGTGTGTGTGAGTGTGCAAGAGTGCATGTGAGAGAGAGGATTCAGCATGAACTGGATGGATAATCCCTCGGCCAGATTGGAGTAATTGCGGAGTTTATAATGAAAAGACCTAGAATGTGCCTGCTGAAAGGAGATGAAAAAGGGCTGGAAGTGTCTGTGGGCTTTAAGTGTTGCACATCACTTTGAAATGAAATGAAATACCTCTGCTGCGTAGAGATCGGCACTTGTCCTACAAGTAGGAAGCTCACACTAGCCTTCCCACTTGGACTATGGGATGGAAAGTACTGGAGGTATGGGACATTCAGAGCAGGACAATCCGTTATGGCCACACCATCTCCTGCTTGTGACTCCTTTGCAATAGGGCACAGTTTTGCTGCAAATATTTCTCATCCTCAGATGAGATACAGCTTGTTTTAAAATATGCAAATAGAAAATGGCATGAAGGAATTTGCAGCGAAAAAACTGCTGCAGCTGTCTCCTCTGGAGCAGCTCCCTCTGCTCCCCATTAACATTCAGGGACAGACACATCCCTGTTGGCACGGAAGGATTCAGGTGACAAGTTGAGAAGTCTGTGATCATGGGAAAGATTGAAATGTTTTACTCTTGTTTCTAAACTGGAAGCTGACTTGGACCACCATGCTCTACCTACCCGCCACCTGCTCCTGCTCCAAAGGATCCTTTTTTCATTTTCTTAATTTTTTTTTGAACACTGAAAAAGCTGGAGAGTATCATGTACATTTCTCTGCTCCCAGGTATGTGTTTCATGCTCCTGCCACATGTTCCTTTCTCAGTCTGAGCAGAGCTCCAGGCTTGGTTCTGAGTTTTTTGGCATCCTGGCTCTGATGGGAAGCACATCCCCAGGTTGGGCTCTTTGCCTAACTTTGTTAACTTCCTTTAACACCATTTTAGATCTGCCTTCTGTGACTGATGATTCCTAAATTCGCTTGGAGGAGCAATATTTATGTTTGATAAATCACAAATACTAGCAGCTCTTCCTAGCTAGAGAAGCAGATGAGAAGGAGCAGCCAGCCTTCCTACTGCAGGCTTGCTCTTAATTGTGGGAGGAAAAGGAGGAGAGACAACCCAAGTGGTTGAAAGCTAGGAGGGGGTGCAGGGATGGAGATGGATCTCTACAGAAGTGGGGACAATGCTGAAAATAGATCTCTTAGCTTGTGTGATTGACTCAGAAGAATAGAGGTTTTCTATGAGAACATTAAAAGTAATCAGGAGGTAATCAAGTAAGACCCCCAACTGCTGAATTTGTCAGTTGATGCCCCTTTTAGGTTGCACTGGGGGCATGAGGAGAAAGGGGTGGTCTAAAATACACTTGCCAAGAGAAGAATGAACTTTGCCAGGGTCTCCAAGTGGCATGCATGATGCATCTGACATGCTGAGCCTTGCCCTACTGTTCCTCCCGAAGCAATAAGCAGCAGCTTCTGAGAAGGAGGGGAGAACAGCAAGTGACCCAACTGTCCCCAGAGGAGGCCTCCATATGAAATCCCTTCATCCTCCTGCTGGCAAATCCCTACTGGATTGATTGGCATGGGGGGGCCAAAGTTCTTCTGTCCCCACCTTTAATTCAGAGACTCACAGAAGCAGCAGGTCCCTTGGGTGTGTGCCTTCTCCACAACCCCAACAGCAGGTTGAGAGGAACCGCTGCCTGCTGACTCAAGCATTTGGCTTCCCCTCCTTTCCCCCTCACCCCATTTTTTTTTAAATGAGGTGTAGCCAAACTACCAGCAAATTCCCAAAGCGTCCCACCCAGGGTGAGCCTTGGCACACTGCCAGAATAAATCATCTTGTCTTGTCAGAAAACTCTTCCTGTGACTTTGTGCTTGTTCCCAAAGATCGCTGGGCTTCCACATTTGTTGCCCAGCGGATGTCCAGTAATGTTAAGCTGATATTCTCAAAATCAGAGGGATGCTGATGTACATGGATGTACAACAAGCCCTTTAGATATTGTAGCCAACTCCTAAAAGGTCCCTTTCTTTAATAGCCTATCACCCTAAAAGTTACCTTGATTTCTGCTCAAGGGGGAGCCAAGTGCAGCTGTGGCCAGAAAATCAGCGTGTAATACAAGTCTTCATCTCAGAGCAGTTCTGCTTGTAGCTGTATGATGAATAACAATTTGTTGCCTTTACAGGCAAAGTGCTTTAATCTGCTGGCACTCAAGCACTGCTTTACATCTAAGCAAAGCTCCACGTGCAGGAGGAAAGCAGGCCGGCCTGTCCCAGCCTATTTGAAGTGGCTTTTACAAGGAGCTAGCTGTGAGAATTTGGGGGCAATTCAGTGTGAAAATCTGGAGCTGCTTTTGAGTGTAAAACTTTGCTTTCAGCTGCTTTTACCATGTGAGGCATTGCAGGGCTCAGCCTAGCCACAGTTCTAGCATGGCAGAAAAATAATGTGAACCTCAGCAAAGTGTAACAGATCCCATTTCTCCCAGTCATTTTACATCACTGCGCTTAGGAGAGCTGCATGCTTGCCAGGCCAGCCTATGCTGCATCACTCCTGCCTGCTCAGGCTGAGGTGGGTGTGGAAGTGGGACAGCTGAGAAAGAACATGGTTTCTCCAGAGTTTTTTGTTTGTTACTCTGCTATATTTGTTATCTGGATTCTTAAGTAATGAGTGCTTTGAATTTTGTGATTATGTTACGGTGATGTGTAGTTAATGTACTAATGTTCACTTGAGCTAGGATCATGGTAACAGTGTGTTATTTTTTTTTTAATTGTTCAGAAAATAACTTAAATACAAAGATTAAGCTGTGAATATCTCCTGTTTTCCTTTTGGGGTGAAGGTTCCGTCAAAATACCAAGCCTGTATTTTCCTCGAGCCCCATGTATGTAAGTCACACTTCTGCTACGCGTGCACTGTACCCGACACTTGCAGCGTGAACACCTGGAAGTGCTGCAGCCGTAAGGTGGATGGCTTTGCACCGAGGCCTGGGTAGATGCAGCTTCACAGAGTCTGCGGTAGCCAGTGCCACCTCAGAGCTGCCACTCATTGATGAATGCAGCACAAAAGACTGCTCTGGCAGTCGGAAAAAACACTTATTCCTAAAAGCACAGCGTACTTTTTAATTAACAAACTCTCCATTCATAGCTGATGGCCTCTGGCTGGGGCAAATGAGTCCGCCCTGTAGGCCAGAGAATGGATGTGACCGACACAGAAGAGCTGGAGCCATCCTGCCCATTAAAAAAGTGGGGGGCAGAAGCTATAAAGACTTTGTGTTTTTCTGGGTACTGTTGCAAGATCCTGGTAGGAGAAGCACAAATTTGTTTTATAAGCTAATCAGAATCCTGCTGTTCAATAATGAGTGAGTAATTGACATATCGCAGCACTGCCACGCAGCTCCATGGCTGGGGATGCTGTCATGCTTATGGCTTGCCCGAATTTTAGCACGAGCACCCTTGCCCTCAGAATACCTTTCTCTTTAAAACGCTCCTCAGATAGCTGCCTTGGATCTTTCTGTTTTACTTAACAGCCCCTTTTAAAACAAAGGCCACCGCAGTTTTAAGATCCTGACTCCCGGGGTGGTCAGAAAACAAACAAACCCTTGCGCTCCCGCCGTCTCTCTCCCTGCTGGCTCCATTCTTGAGAGCCAGCGGGGGACTGGAGATTGCGAAGGCTCCTGCTTTTCTGAAGCGCTGGGAGCAGGATTCCTGTCACTTCCAATCCCCGTCTCTCCTTGTGACAGGGTTCCTAGCAGCTGCATGCTTTGTTCGGCAAGGGTTTGGGTTTTTTATGTATATATATTTATATTTACACCACTTTAACCTTTTCTGTTCCCTCTCTGCTCTTTCCTCCCATCCGGTAATAGATTTGGAAGAGGAATTGCAGTGACAGGCTTCATCCATCGTTTTGGATCGGTCTGTAATGAAGGATGCAGCCTGGCTTAAGTAACGTGTGACTGCCAGCACACACAAATGAGAGCCCTTACCTTTCATACGCACAGTCCCAGGTCTCTGTGTGTACCTAAACGACACACATACTACCCAGTCCTACGAGAAACAGGTTCTCCTTGTGGGTTATTTCTAGCTGTTCGTTAGCTAGTCCTTCCCTTTCTTCTTGATGTTTAAAGACAAGGATCAGAGTATTTAGTCCAGATTTCTAGGACTGGGACAGTGCTGTGCTGCAGGGCACGGGCTGGAAAACTTGTCCCGGGAATTCTGGCATCGAATCTGAAAGCTCAAGTACTGAAGAGAGTCTTTGAGAAAGAAAAGCAATCTCAATTGTAAATTTCCACTGGAAAAGAATGAACACCAGACAGCTTATCTTAAATAGATTCAGTGGTTAATTACCCTTTCTGTTTAAAAATGTGTGCCTTATTTCCACTTCAAATGAAGGAGGAAAGTAATGTTTACCATAGCTTCAAATTAACAGCATTTGATCAACCTACAGCTTTAAAATGAAATCTCTTGTTTTGTTTTGGGGTTTTTTATTATATTGTATACACACTTTCAAGAGTATAGTAAGCTAGTTTTTGGAAAGGGGAAATTGTCAGATTTACACCTGCTAGGCTAGAATTAATGTAATTCTCACAAAAAAATGTTTAGGATGAATTCAGCAGTTGGGTGGTGCTGCATCGGGTTGAAGAGGATTAGGATGGCTAGCTCTCAGCGGAGGAGGCAGCGTGGCCAGGGAAACAAAAGCCCGAAGCAGATGGACATGCTCTAGTGCTGCCATTGATTCCTGCGGGCACACTGTCCCCCTGCCCTGGCAGCCCCTGGGGTCTGGGCTGTGCCTGGCTCCGTTTGTTCAAAGGCCATGCATGGGGGGGCACCTGTCAGCACCCAGGAGGGTGTGGAAATGATTCAGCATTTTGCAGGAATAAAGATGCCACTCCTGGACTTGAGAGCCTGGTGCTTGCTCTGTATAGCTGTGCCTGCAGAAGATTTCTTTCTTCCAAGTGCTCAAGTTGCTTCACAACCAAATGTGCACACTGCCCAGGACCCTGTCCCAGGAGGAAAGCACCTGCGCAGCTGGAGGAGAAGACTAGCAGAGGAAAGCAAGATCCAGTTTGTGCTGACTATCCCATGCAAACCTAATGGGCTGCAGCCATCTGAGGTCTCAGCCTGTCCCCTTTGCTGGCTGATCTGTCCTTGGCGAGTATGGCTGAGGATGTCTGATGGACAGGGATGTGATGCCCTTCTAGCAAGCTCCCAGCAGTGCATGTGTGTGAGTACCAACAACTTTGCCCTAAGAGAGCTCAGGCACACATTCATTATATCCCCAAGGGATACTCTTTGTTTTTCATCAGTGTTGCCTTCCCATCCTGAGCTTTGTCTCTGAAATGCTTTGCTGATGTGCACCTGGCAGGTAGAAGCATCTAGAAATCTCCAGACCGACAGGGAGATGGCTGAGCTGTGGGGCTGATCTGCCAGGGACCACTGAAGTTGGATAAGGAATATGACCAGGAAAACCTGGGCTTGAAAAGGTCTCACCTGTACAGGTAAATAGCCTTCCTGCAGCTGGAGAATGGAGTCAGGTGTGCTGTCCAGTGCAACAAGGCAGAGACAGCAGCCTGAGCAGTACTTTCACTAGGGACAGCACCGAGTTTCTTCTGGAGACCACTGTGGTTTGCAGAAACAAGCCCCTGGTTAACATCATGCAACTGATGTGTCCAAAACTCCCTGTCCCATGCCCAAAGCACCCTGCTGACATTCACAAAGGCAGATGAAGGAAGGCTTCTCCTCCAAGGGAGCAGTGAGCCGGGAAGGCTGCTGGACCATCTCCCTTTCTGCAGTGTCAACTCCGAAAGGGCAGTGCTGGCAAACTGCTCTGACCTTTGAAGCTGCGGAGATGTCTGTGAGCAGCTCTGCCTGCTGCACCCATGCTGCCGAGTTCCCTCTCCTCCAGCACGGGGGAAGGGGTCAGTGGCTGCTAAGCAATGCATCTTTTTGCCTCCATTTATTTGAGCTGCTTACTGCTGCCTTGTGGACTTTGTTCTAGTTTGGACTAGAAGGTGCTGTGCAAACACCAAGAGGCAGCACTGAAGACCATGTTCTCTCTGAGGGATTTCCATCTCATTTTGGACACAAGGACTGACTCTCCCAGTGGGTCTTCCCCGCTACCGCATTGCCCAGTCCTGCAGAAATCTTCATACCATTTTTTTTGCGACTGTTTTATGTCTTTGGTGTGGGGTACCGCATGACTGGCTTGTGGCTGTCGGTGCCTAGCCCCCAGAGCTGGGCAGGGAGGCAGGAGGCACCAGGTGCTCTGCCATCGCAGCGGGGCTGGCTCTGTCCTTCCCCTCCACACAAGCTCCTTGGGGCAGAATGGATCCTGCCTCTGCCCACACTGTGGACAGCTGGGCTCTGCTGGGACCCTGCACAGCACCACCCCGTCAGCTCAGGGGAAGCCCTCAGGGGAGCACAGGGCTCCTCCCAAAGGCATCTCTGTCCTCCTGGCCTTGGCAAATGCCATAGCTCTGTGCAGGATGCGTGCCGGTACCGGCTCTTCTTGCTGCTCTGCATCTCCCAATCCTCCCGGGTTTCTTTGCGTGCCCCAGGGACTGTGTGTGTGATACCTCAAGGAGAGGAGACACGTGAGCATCCCGTGGCATGGAGCACTGAGATGGGGACAGCCCCAGTGCTGCGTCTGGGGACCAGGGCAACAGCGAGGCAAGAGTGGGACGAGAGCTCCCAGGAGTGACAGTGGTGGGGGATGAGGGTGGTTTGTGGGCTCACAGCCGCTTTCCCAGCCAAGGGGGTGTTTTAGCCAGAGAGTCCTTGCATGGAGGAAGGGGAGGAACAGAGTTCCCTGAGATGAGCTCCCTTGCAGCTTAGATCGGCAAGTGTTCCTCACTGGCACTTGTCTCCGCCTTTACCGTTTGCCACTGTCACTGAGTCAGGTCACAGGAGTGTCTCCAATTAACCCAGCTCTCTGGTGGCCCTTAATTAGCACCCCAGGCTTTCCTTCTCCTCCTCCCCCAGCACGTGTTTCTCACCTGTACATCTGCTGCTAAACCTCTGCTCCCAGCATCCCAGCCACGACTGGGAACTGGCAGCAGTAACCCAAATTCACCCCAAAATCAAGGCAGCGGCCACCCCCCTGGCTTAGAGCAGCGTCCTGAGGATGTCCCTGCTTGGTCCCTGGCATCGGGCTATGTGGCGGGAAGGGGGCTGTGGCTGTGGGCCCAAGCACTGGGCTTGGGAACAGATAAGGGCTTCAGTGCAGAGGGGCTGGGAAGCTCCAGGAGGATTTTTAGGTGGGTACCTGCTGGGATAGCTCAGGATGGGGGAGAGATGGCTGCCGCTGTTTCCTCCTCTCCCTGTAGCAGAGACCACTGGAGTGGGCACATTTAACCCTCCAGGTGCTGGTCCCAGAGACAAGCCATGTACCTGGATGACCAGAGTGGGAGCATGGCTGTGGGACACAGCATGGCCTGGCTTATCCTGTCCTGGGTTTGCTGCTTTGCCCTTAGCACAGGGCTTGGGGTGAGTCCCAGGGGTGTTGAGGGCTGCTCCGCAGCAATGCAAGTGCTTTGGGCATGGCTGGTACCCACAGGCTGCAGGTCCTCTTCCTGCTGGGTCATCTCGCCCATGGGCATGTCTGATAAATGGATCTTTGTCCTGCTGCTCTGGGAACAAAACAGGACCATCCCCTGAAGGACCGTGGCTCCCTGCATGTCTCCCCCCACTGTGGCTCTGTCACCGAGGTCTCTGCAACCGCCTGTCACATCTGCACAAAGGTAAAGGTGAAAAGAAACTGAGTCTGAGCAAGACATAGGAGCTCTTGAGCAGGTGCCTGCCCTGGGAAAATCTGAATGCCAGCAGGCTGGGAAGGGCTTGTGGCTGGGGGAGAGGACGCGGTGCTTTCGGGGAGAGAGAGAGGGGCTCCTGTGGAGGGAGGAGATTGGAGCTGGAACATCCTCTGTGGGAGGATGAGGTGCCCAGGCTCTCCATCACCCCGGACAGCCCAGCTGGGGTTGGGCACGGCAGGCCCAGAGGTGCCCATGCCCGGGGGGCTCTCCCAGCCCTGCTCCTCTGCCCTCCCGAGGTGGGCCCAGCCACTCGGGGCCTGTCCCTTTTAAGCCCTTGGAGCTGTTGCCAGCCGTGGCTTAGTGGGGTCCCCATCCTTTCAACTGGCTGTTCGGCAAATTAAGAGCTTGCTATTAGGCTGCTAATTAAAGGCACTTCATTAGCAGCAGGGGAGGCAGCTCCTGGCC
>NW_009595230.1:10682-30738 GCF_000690535.1 Cariama cristata | reverse complement strand
TTTAATTTCCCAACCTGTAAGTCTCCCTTCCTTTTCTCCTTTCCTTCCCATCTAGGGGGGAAAGGGGTTAGTAGAGAGTGTCTGCCCTCTGTTTTAAGTGCTGGCCCAGCCTTCATTGGTGGCACCGTGTCAGTGGAAATCAAACTCTGTGCACGCACGGAGCAACCGATGCATCACCACACCTTGGAAAGGGTGGGAGAAAATCTGCAGCTGGCATCCCTCCCAGCAATCCCAGCACAGACACAGCCTGCTTGTACTGGGATGTGAGAGCTGGGTCAGGGTGCCGGTGCTGTCTGTGTGTGTAATGTTTCTCTAAAGAAGCAGAAAGTCCTGCAGCACTACTGTGTGGGTATGGTTCAGTGTTTTGGCAGACACCCGTCATTGGATCATGAACATTGCCAGAAGGGTTTCTTGGAAGATGCTCCCAGGGCTGGGTGCTACCTGAGTTTTCCTATTGTATTGACTACTGCACTCTCATGGCTTCTCATTCCCTCAGGAATACCTTGAGGGGAGTCAGAAGACAATCCTGAGCAAATTAGGCCTTCTGAGTGTTGCAACAGGCACTTTATCATGTGATTGCAACTTCTCTGTCCTGCTCATTGTTGTAATCACTTATAAAAATCACTCCAAGAAATGTTGGAGATGTATAACTAGGCTTTGCACCACCAAACTGAGTTGTTCAGAGATTTGCAAGACTTTTTTATGGTCACGGAAAAACCTGAGGTAAAGGGCAGCACTGTTATCGTCGCTCAGATGGTTTAGCCCATGTGTTTGCTGCAAAATAAGAGACTTACCATCTCATGTGAAATCCAGTACAAGCTTTGTGACCATTCAGAAAAAGTACTAGGTACATCGGGCAAGGTATAAAGAGAAAACAGTCTTATATGATAGCACGGTGTCTCAAGAAGGCTTTTTGTATTTTATTTTCATGACCTCTGAAGTCAAATGCAATACATCCTTGATAGCAAAGATGAGAATCAAGCCTCAGCCCTGTGGTCCAACCAGTAGGTTCGGCAGTCTAGGTTTTGTGTCACATTCCCACCCAGTGAAATCTTATTTTGAATCACATTGCTGAAGTGGCAAAACATGCATATCTGGGTGCTTCAATCTGAAAATGGAGTTGAGTTTACTTCCTAGATGAGAGGTCTATAAACAAGGCTATTATATAAAATTTGAGGAAGGAGGAAAGACAATGCCTCTTTCTCATGCCAGCTTTTAAAAGAAAATGGTATGGAAGCTGGTAGGGGAGTTTGATCTTCACTGAGTAGTAGGCAGCCTTTGAAAACCCGTCACAAGCCGTAGGAGAACTGATGTTGTCAGAAATCACTGCAGTAGTCACAGTAGAGAGATGAGGACAAGGAATCTGCGGGGAACAGATGATTAGAAGGTAAAGTGGGGAAAAGAGGCTGACAAAAATAAAGATAGGGAAGGATCATGGGGTTATGGATAAGTAGACTGAATGAAAGAAACAAGAGGAGTGAAAATAACCATGCAGGAAAGCTACTTTTAGGGTGTGAAGCCCTGGCAAATAGACTTAGATTAGACGAACACAGAGACTGAGACTGGTTGGGTGGGGTATGCAGAAGGCAGGATTGAGATGTAACTGAACAGAAATGATCACATAGGTGTGAGAAAGGCAGATATGGTTATGCACGCTCAACTCCAGAACTGGAAGTAGAGCCCAAGACTCCTGGTGTTGGACATTCCTCCAGTGCTAGCTGGACACTCAGTGGGAAACTATGTCATCCTCCATTCTGCTTATCACCATAAAAATGATCCCCTGCTACTGTTATCAGCTGCTCCCTGAGCTGGAGTGGTGGAGCTCGCACCTGCAATCATTCCTAAAGCTTTAGCCTGGAGGATGCTTGTTCTCTGAAAAACATGATTCTGGGCCTCGGAAGGAAGACACAGGCAGCGCTCATGCTGATGGTGTTTGTGCGTTGAATACTTGACCATGGAACTTTAATTTTCTTTTTTTCTTTTGGTGTGCAATAAATATTATATGGATGTAATTACTGTCTATGGAGTTAATAATTGCTTTGCATATCCAAGCAAGTCAATTTGCTCAAGAAAAGGTCAGGAAGCAGGCTGTAGTGTTACTTCTTCTGCCTTCTGACTTTGAACAGAAAACACTGTAAGATTTTTGTAGATCTCATTAAGCTTCTAAATTCAAATCTACGTTTTTAAAAAGGTGGATTTTCACAGATAAGGCTATGAGCTTTCTAATTAACGTGCACACACATACACACAGAGAAGAGGATGGCAATGTTGACCAAAATCGATGTGATTACAGTCCAATTTGTATTTCTATTATAATTTTCCCTAATCCACCTGCTAATAAACCTCTGCTCACCAATTTTATCATCTAAATTCCACACGAGGAAAACTCTTTTTTTCTAACAATAAATGAGAACCATTTTAAGAGGCCTCCAGCACATCAAGTGGCAAGTGAAGACAATCCTTATTTACTCATGCCGGGTGCTTTCATTCTGGCAATAAGTAATAATAATGTGGAAAAAAAGATAAAGTCATATTTTAACAACTTTACAGAGTAAAAGTCGTGTGGAGAGAGTTCTCTGGGACTTGCAGATACTGAATATTTCATAGGACTACCAGACTTAAAAAGTAAGATCACTCTTATTTTGACATTGGGAAACTGCTTTGTTTCTACGTGGGGATACTGCTTTGCTTATTTTGCTTAACAAGTAAGATAGATCACTTCTATTTTGACAAGGAGGTACTGCTTTATTTCTACCTCCTGCCCAACTCCTCCTTTGCTATGGCTTGCACTTGCTAAGCTCTCAGTGCTCAGAGCCGCGAGTCGAGCTGTCCGGTTCCCCATCCACTTTCAAATGCTGCAGGAAGCCATTTGTTCAGGAGCAAGACACCAAGGAGAGGGGAAGAGAAAGGGCCAGCCTAGGTGAGGAAAATGTCAGAGTCAGATGATTGATAGGGACTCTGCTCACAGTCCTCAACCAAAAACCCCATTAACTTCAGTCACACATAAAATCATCTACTTAGGCAGCTCAAGCCCTGCCAGCCAGACCACCCATGATACTTCTCCGATGATCATTGCAACGATATTACTCTGCTCCTCTGCCAGTTAGGACTGTCAGTTCCACCTCCGTATAAAAGCTTGGCTAAGCTCGGAGGGTACCAACAGGGCTCGATAGGCAGACAAAGTAAGCAAGAGCAAGTGGACGTAGCCAGAGCATGAAGTTGTGGGATGTCATCCTGCCCATCTTCCTCCAACCCCAGGGATGTCAGTAGAGAGGACTAGGACATGACCAACCTGCCCAGTGGCAGCAGGCTGGCCCCAGTTGTGGGACTGTTATCAGCACAGACTCGACCCCGCTGTTATGCGCTGTTTGACATACACAGCTCTGTCCCTCCTGCCACATCCCCCATGGAAGGCATCACCTTCCCTGTTGGCCACAGCCATGGGGAGGGCTTCGCTGCCTTCCCTGCACCTGTACAGGTACCACCCGTGGTCCTAGCACATGCCATGGGAAATGGGACTAAAAAAGGAACAAGAGAGGAAGGCTACAAAACCCTAGATATTTTCATTTCTGTAGCAAATTTACATTTGCTTGATAATTTCACTTCTGGAAATCTTCTGGGTCTCAGCTTGACCTTGGTCTCCGAGCAATTAGTCAGCAGTGAAACAGCTTTGCCACTTTAGACAGCTTTACAGATACTGAAGGGGGGAAATGCAGTCACCTTCGGGAAGAGCAGAAATTCAGCTGCAGATTTGGAAATGCCAGCATTAGCCTTAGCTGCCTGAATATCTATGGGAACCTCATCCTCAATTGCAGTTCTTCCCTCATAATAATAAATAACGCTGCAGCTTCACCCTGCGGGCACTTGGAATGGCTGTCACTGCCATGAACACACTCGCGAGCTCCAAGGGAGCTGTGGATTGCCAGATCCTTTAAAAAGGCATTTCTAGTCACCATATCCTAGTTTTTGAGATTCGAAGTTAGAGGGAAGAAAACAGCCATTTCATGGTAGCATGTGGCTATCATGAAGAGACAGCTCTTCTGTTTGCTTTGAGATCTTTGTCGTGGGAGTCATGACATGCACTTTTCTTGCAGTAATGGCATACCATGAAATTCAGCCTAGTTTCTTGTGGAGGATCAGGTTAAAGACCTACCATCTGTGGGATTTAAGTTATATTATTATGATGTTGTTAAATTTGATAACAAAGTAGATACAATATTAAATAGCAGGGTTTGCAATAGAAAACAAATCAGGCTTAATTACATTGCAATTCCTTATTGTCGGAACAGCAAAGTAATAATGCATTTACATTTTAGCCAAGGCAATTCACATTTCAGGTTAAAACAGCAGCTTTATTGCCTCTGTTATGTCTTGGTTCTTTGGAGTTCAAATCATATTGCTAGCGAACTTGAATCTAGCTTTGGAGCTTCAATACATATTTTAAGTAAATAAGCTATGTGTCAGTGAAGAAATGACTGTGGAATATTGTATAGTGCAATCCAAAGGCTGTATTTCTTCCTGGAAATGTAACATGGCATGGAAATGGTAACACACTTCAGAACAGATTCCGAGTAGCTTAGAAAACGATACCACGTGGGTTCATTTTTGCATATCAGCTAAACATTGCTGAATTTAAATGTCCACTCTGATTCGTCTTTGGTTGTTCCAGCACTATATACTCTTCATCAAGACCTAGTTGTAAAATCAACTGTGTATTTATAATTTATGAGAGTACTGAGTGAACTAGATTTCCCCATCCCAGGAAATGCAGCGTGCCTTCACTCCATTGTCTCAGTGGGAGTTGTGGAAGTTCAGTACATCGCTGTATCTTGTTCTTAATGCGATCTATTCAAGTTTTTGTTGTTGTTGTTGTTTTTTGCTTTACAAGAATAAGATAAGGTTCTAAATTCTTATTCAAACACAGAAGAATGATAATTTTTGCTAATATCCTCACTAATAGGGGTGCTGAAATAGCATAAGCTAGTGTGAAGACAGACAGTCACACTTTCATAAATCATTCATGTAGTAAGCAGCTGGTGGTGCAAAAGTAATAGCACCCTCACTGCTACCCAGCTGATAAAACCCTTTTGTCTTCAATGCTGAATTTCACTCAGCTCTTCATGTAGTCAGATAAGATGCCTACTACCCACAATGAAAAAAGCAGAGAGAACTATAACAACCCTGAAAAATATGGTTAAAAAGTCAATAATTAATTTATTCTTATTCCCTGCTATCTTTTATTGCAGTACAAAGCCTGAGTTGCTGCATTAGGTCAAACCACACAGTAGGAGATGGGGTGGGGGTGGAATGAGCCGTGAGAAGTCCTTACAATCCACGTTGTTCATGCAAGCACGATGGCTCTCAGGTGACAGATGTTCATTGCCTTCTCGGCAACCCAGGAGAATCTGCACCAGCTAGGCTTTATGAGCATCACACGGACAATCTGTATTCACTTTCAGGATGAATGTATGACCCAGTGGACTCTAGAACCAACAGCAAGAATTTAAGCATAAATTTCTCTGCCCCAAGCTGCTATGGAGCATGAAGGATGTGTTCAGCATCTGTGCAGGAAGGGGGGGGTTAGGAGGGGATGGTCCTCACCTCTCTTTGCTTTCTGCCTGATGGTAGAGCCTTGGCAAAGCTGTATGTTTGCAAAGGCAGGGGAAAAGAAATGAGCCAGGGGATGCGACAGCCAGAAAAAAAAATAGATACGTGTATATGAGTACCAGAAATGCAAAAACCGCAAATTATTTGTTAAATGGAACAAGACAGCAGCAAATCTTTGGTCTTCTACTTTGTTGCACATCTCCAAAAAGCACTAACAAGACATCATGACAATCCTTTTCTCTTCATTTCCTTGAAATGGTCCTTAATTTCAGTTAAAGATAAATGTTTGTCTGGAAAAATATGCTACTGTCAGGATATGAGCGCCCCAGATACAAGAGTTGGCCAGCAGGAACTGTATAAGGAAACTTCTGGGGATTATTGAAGCAAATATTGCTGATTCAGATGTCTTTTACACTTCCTCGGGGACCTGACCCTTTTATGGAAATTAAAAGATTCTTGTCTACATGGAAAACACTGGCTTACAGAAAGACAGTGAATAGATGACCTGAAGCTGTAGTCACCATCCCTCCTAGTCGTGGCAGTGTATCAAATGCAAGGAAAATGCACACAAACTGATAGTGCTGTGGTCAACAAAAAATCACTGTAAACCAGCAGGCAACAACAACAACCACCCCTTCTCCCCTTCCCAGGCTGTGCTTTCTTTCGTCCTAAGGTTTCACTTTCAGAAACTGCTGATTAAGAAGGCCCCCAAAAATTCATGACCCAAATGAAGAGGGGGAGGACAGGGAGGGAAAAGAACAGATGATATTTATGATTAAGAAGCTCAATCATTCTAGCATAAACGATGAACTTAAGATCATTGGCAATAGAAATAGTTGACTTAACAGATGGCAAGCAGCTCCTGTCAGAGGAAACCATTTTGAACATGAGCTTAATTGAATGGTTCAGATCTGTATAAATTAACATGTTTTAAAACTGTGTATATTCTCAGGTGGATTTTCAGAATAATTTTTTAGAGGTTTTCAGGTCCTTTCAGTGAAATACTTGTTGTCAGAGGTCGATTCCCAATTTTCAGATGGTTATATGTAAGAAAAATAATGTACTGTCATCTGTCTTCAGAAAGAAAATGTTTACTAATGCAAGCTGTACTCTGCTTCTGTTCCTCATGATCTTAAGTGCTTCTCACAGAAATTCTCTTGTTTGAGTAGTTCCTAGGGGCAAACATCTGCCTATATGAAATTTACTTAGTTAAATAATTCGAATATTCAGTAATTGCTCTGCTAAAAGATACTGCAGCAAAAAAAAAAAAAAAAACTGAACAAAAAAAATAAGCAATGAAGTTGCTCTACACTAACCCTTTTCTTGAAATTTTCAGTCTGTCGTGGGTTGCTATGCATATGTGACAGAGCATCAGTTCAGTCAAAGAAAATGTGATGAACACCCAAATAATTCTTAACACCAGACTGAGGCCGTGCCTCAGCGTAATTGTTCGCGAGAGCTGTAAACAGATGCTGCGCATTATGCTGACATTTGCAACAGAAGCGTGAGCAGTGAGTTTCCATATATTATGGTGCAAGTGGCGTGCTATTCCTGTGAGATAAAGTGAAGGGAATCCAATACAGGTAGAAGACCATGACTGGGATTTATTACTTAGAAAATCTAAAGTAGAGAATGGTGTCAGTCTACTTAATTCATCAAGTCTAAAAGAACTCGAGAGGGGAGGGTGATACAATGGTGAGTCCTATTCGCCGCTGCTTTAGCCTATGCACAAACAATCCCCAGGCTGAAAAATTCCTCTGAAGTGAATATATAATGTAAAAACAGAGTCAAAATACCTGTTAAAATCCCCAACCTTCTCATTTCAGCACATCAGTATCTCATTTCAAATCAAGTAAATCTGCAAAATACATCTTTATTAAGTGTGTGCCCTGGCCTGGCCCGGCCCTCTGCGTATCTGTGAATCTTTACATGAACTACATTTCCAGCTGCTCTGATGTCTTTTCTGCAACTACTACATCCCAAATACTCTGTTTTCTACTGTTTTTGCCAAGGTTAAAATGGCTTGAGGTAGGTATGACAGAGCAGGAAAACTGGCCTTCTGCCCGTAATTTGACATCAAGCAAAGAATGGTTTTGATTATGAAAATACTCTTTTATTTCAAAGTAATTTATATTAATTGCAGGTGATGGGCCAAATTCCCTGCTGGCCTAAGGCATTCCAGTTCCATCAGCGTCAAGGCACTTGTGTGCACATCTATCAGCCGTACATTTCTGAAGAAGTTACTGTAAGCTAAGTGAGAGTATTGATTTACAGCAAACGCTTTACTCTCTGATAACTGCCTCTGTAGCTTATTCAGCTCTGTAGCTGCCTTATTTCAATAGCAGTTTGTTTACTTTCAAATGTAACTTTACATTTGTAAAATCAAATTGTGAACAAATTTGTCAAACAAATTGTAAATTCACATAAAGTCTTCAGGCCCAGTACCCTCTGCAAAGGACTAAATACTTATTTCATATGAGGCTTCACTAAAATTGAACCAAATCCTGTACCCAGTATTAGTAGTAGGGATCCACCAGTGCCAGTGTGAGTAGCATGAGAGGAAAGTAGATGGTTGTGACATGAGTCCGTGTGAGCCGGAGGTGAAATTACCTTGCTTTGTCTTTAGGGCATGCACACTGAAAGATATCTAAAGATCGCAACGGTTCAAAAGCAAGATTTATCAGAGTGCAAAAACAATAAATAAGAACGAAATATCTATTTAAATGGCATACACTCAGCATTGCTGAGTGAGACAGATTAAATTAAAAGGTTGGAAGATAAATGTCCCTCTCTTCCACGCCCTTCCAAGGAGTAGCTTCCAATTTTGCTTTCTAGTCCAGCAACTTTCAGCATCTTTCTGGGCTACTGTAACTGTCACGCAGTTTCTTCTGGCTCCCCAGGAAAGACAGAGGCATTGCTTTTGGTCTGTATCCTGCTCTACAAATCAGTCCTCTGCTCCTCTTGGGAGCCCATGGGTGGGTTGTCCCACTGCAGCCATCCCTTACTGACAGCATCTCTAGCTCCTCTGTTGTCCCACGCAGCCCTCTGGGAGCTGCTCCTAGACAAGCCTAGACCAGTCTCCTTCTCCTGGTGGGACCAGCTACTGGATCCTCTGTGTTGTAGTCAAGACAGTGTAAGCACTCATCCTACCTCCCTGCTGCCTAGTTACACCTCCTAGCTAAACATAATATATGGAATATTTACAGTAAACTGTGCCCAAAACCAGTTCTGCCATCTGTCACAGTTGTGAATAATGAGTTTTTCATACTTCCACAGTGTTATAGATTCAAAGATCTCACAATAATTGCAGATAATAATAAATGTTGACACCTGGCATTCCGCTGATGGCTGTATTAGTCCCAGTTAACAGATGGGGAAAACAGGGTGTGAAGATATTAAAGGCAGATTTTACCTCATCTAATGGCAGCTATCTAAATATAAGGTGCCTTGTCTACTCTACTTAGATAGGTTCTGTCTTTAGCCTGTAGAAAGAGACGTGCATCTCCGGAGGGCTACTTATCACACATTTTCTGGACTCCAACCTTTGGGATGAACTCTCCTCTGGAAATGCCTGTCTGAAGCTGGTGAAGGACCTGGAGCACAAATCTGATGGGGAGCGGCTGAGGGAGCTGGGGGTGTTTAGTCTGGTGAAGAGGAGGTTGAGGAGAGACCTGATCGCTCTCTACAACTGCCTGAAAGGAGGGGGTAGAGAAGTGGGGGTTGATCTCTTCTCCCAAGTACCCAGCCATAGGATGAGAGGAAACAGCCTCAAGTTGCACCAGGGGAGGTTTAGATTGGGTATTGAGGAGAATCTCTTCACCAAAAGGGCTGTCAGGCACTGGAAGAGGCTGCCCAGGGAAATGGTGGAGTACCCATACCTTAAGGTATTTTAAAATTTAGGGACAGGGTTCAGTGGTGGGCTTGGTAGTGCTAGGTTAATGGCTGGACTCGATGATGTTAAAGGTCTTTTCCAACCTGAACAGTTCTATGATTCTATGTGTTCATTGACTGCACAAGGAGTCTTGATACGAAACCTTCAACAAAACAACTCCCTTTTAGATGTCTAAAATTAGATGAGATGATTTCATACATGAGTTACCATTGAGGAGTCAATTAGTGAGCCGAACAGGGGAGCCCATTCCACAACTCTGGGCTCAAAGGGCAAGCGGGACGGCCACAGCACCTCAACTGCAGAACACGTGGGAACAGGGAAGGTCCCAGCCACCGACACCCTGAGCAACACGCAGGGGTGAAGCAAGGTTGTCAGGAGTTTGCACCTTTAGTATAGCTGCTGCCAGCTGATCCTGACACGTAGTCTTTGGAAACTGGTACCTTCTTGATGGGTGTGGGGGGGGTGGGAATAAAACTGAAGGGAACAAATTCAAGAAATGGAGTTAAAAGGAAGCAGAGAGAACTGATAGAAGCACAGCAAAGGTTTCTGAGAGCACCGAATGGACAATCATTGAAAGTCACTGAAATCTTTCCTATCTCCAGACCAAATTTGTTTTGTAGAGAGGACAGGTGGTGAGTAGAGCTGTTCAGGTCAGTCCTTACACCTGTCTGCTTGGAAAGGCTGAGCTGGCGCCAGGCTAAAACTCAGAAGATTTGGTTTCCAGTTCTGTCAGTGACCTGAAACACCATTGTCACAGCCAGATCCTTTCCCCTTTTTATGCTTCACTGTCCTGATTTATCGACAGTTACTCTGTAAGATTCCTTTATAAAATATTTCTAATTGACTAAAAGGAAAATCCCACCTCCTGAGATAAAGGTTATTAATTACATCTCTTATATTGTCTGTTGTACTCACTTGAAAAAAAATATTTTTTTTTTCATTCTGAATTTTATATTTTTAGAAATGGTAGAAACCTATAAAAGTAGAGAAGATGAATGACTAAACAGATCATGTATTTACGCCTATGTAAATACATATGTACAGGTACAAGGAAACATCATTACATGCTAAAGCAGAGTTCAGGCACTGTCCAGGTGAATTGAACAGCAAATTCCCACTGGTCTATTTAATACCAGAACTGAGCCAATTGTGAGCTGTGCGGTTTGCTGTCAGGGGTGGCCACTGCCAAGAATAGCAATATTTTGCATTGTGATTTTCAGTAGAATTAGAGGAATTTGATGGCTAAGTAGCAAGAAAATTTACTGCATTTGGCCCTGACTTCTCCCACGTTTCCCTTCAACAATGTGAAAACATCCCTTGGCGGTTCTGTGCACAGATTTATCAAACAGAGATTGAATGATGGGAGCATACCACTGAGGCGGTTTCATTCATGTAGTGGGTGTGTTTAGGCAGTTGCTACAGCTCTTAATTTGTTTACCAAGTACATATTTCTCATCCTTCCAAGGAGTCTGTTTCAAAAGGAACTTACCAGCTGCTGCGTCACTTAGGCACTACAGTGTCTGTCTAAGAACATGTGACACCTTGGAACAAAATCCTTTCCCCACTGAGATCAGTGGGACGTTAGCTGTCAAAGGAAAAGTCTTTACCCTATGTCTTCGATCCTGATTTCATCTCGTTGTATATCTGCTCACAGTATTTTCAGACCCCTTTGCAAACCTGAGGACAAGGGAAACACTTATTTCTTGTGGAGTCCTGTGACAAGTCTTGAAATTGTGCTGTGATATGATTTATCAGTTGCCATAAGGCAGAGCAAAATACACATGAGGGACTGATTTGCATCTCACAATTTTCAGGTTATTTTCCAGAAGACTGTATTGCTGTTTTGGTCTCTTCTTGTCTGTGATGCCCTGCATTAATGAGGAAATAAATAGGAGGTCTATATGGTCAGTTAGATTCAAAGTTATAAACACTGTACAATGCATCAGAAAGTTAAAAGTGTGTTTTCATATAGTAAGGGCTGCAAAGAAGGGGAAGCCACATGTTCCAGCAAGAGTCCAGTTAGAAACCACCAGATCATCCTTACAGAAGGGTATCACTATTTCTGTTATAACCCATTACACTGTCAGTAGGTAAGGCATCTATGAGACTCAAAACCAGTTATCAACATACTTAAATTGAGAATAAACAGTAGAAACTTACAGCTTGTCATACACTGAATCAAAAATTCTTGGAAACACCTTTTTTCAGCTCCCAGACGTGCACACACATCCATGTGTTTGCTTCTTACGAATACTCCAAATCTGTGGGGTATGTAGCCATTCATATGCACAAGAGTTACCAGATTAAGGCAGACAGAACTCGATTTTTTAGGCATGTATGGCAATTTTCTTCATTTAATCTCTGTCAATACAAAATGTTTTGGTGAGGATAACCTGCAAAATTACAGTTACATTTAAAAGAAATTATTTCGGTTAAGTGGCAGTGGATTCTGGAAAGCTATTCAGCTGACCAAATGAAGGTGTCTACCTTATGATGAGATCAATAGTTCTCTAGGCTACGACAGGAGCTTATGCACATAGCTCATAGTATCTTTTGCAATATGAAACAGCCTAGTGCATCCAAGATTCACACAGGGCTGGAGGCTATGACAGAGAACTTGGAGAAGACACATGCCCTCTGGAACTGCAGATGGAGGCCAACTGCTATATCTCAGAGCATCCCAAATGGTTATAGAAGTCTGCGAATTGTCATCGAACCAGACCCTAAGGTTAAGAGTCTGGAGATGAATCCTATTCTTAGTGGGTGGCGTTTTTATGGGACAATGCCCTTTTTACAAGGGCATGCAGTGATAGGACAAGGGGCAATGGCTTTAAACTGGAAGAAGGAAGATTTAGATGAGATATTAGGGAGAAATTCTTCCCAGTGAGGGTGGTGAGGCACTGGAACAGGTTGGCCCAGAGCAGCTGTGGCTGCCCCATCCCTGGAAGTGTTCAAGGTCAGGTTGGATGGGGCTTTGAGCAACCTGGTCTGGTGGAAGATGTCTCTGCCCATGGCAGGGGGATTGGAATGAGATGGGCTTTAAGGTCCCTTCCAACCAGACCATTCTATGATTCTATGGTTCTATGGTGAGTGTCACAGAATCACAACCTGACCACCACAAAATTATCAGAGCCAAGACATCTCCTTGGAGTGTCAAGAAGAATGCCAATACTTCCCTTATAAACTGAAACAAAAATACAAATTGTACAGACAATGATTGGAGTTTCAAAAATTTCTGAAAATCTTCCAAGAACCCACCAGGAGATGGAGAAAGCTGGATCAAATTTCTGTTAGAAGCATATTTATTTCTAACTTTATCTAAAAATGGTAAAATTGCCATCATGCTTCAATATTTTGCCTTTCTGCACAGTTGCCCAGGTGGGCTGAACTCCTGCCTTTTGAAGGCTGCCAGCTGGCTGTGCTCATGCCATTTTTTATGATAAGCCAATGGTATTAGGGCAGTGGTCCAAGAAGGGGGTGATCTGGGTTCGAAATCTACTTCAGGAGGGAGCTGGATCTGTTCAACCTGGAGAAGAGAAAACTGAGAGGGGATCTCATCAATGCTTATAAATACCTTAAGGGGGGGTGTCAAGAGGATGGGGCCAGACTCTTTTCAGTGGTGCCCAGCGACAGGGTAAGAGGCAACGGGCACAAAATGAAACTCAAGAAGTTCCACCTGAACATGAGGAGGAACTTCTCTACTTTGAGGGTGGCAGAGCCCTGGCACAGGCTGCCCAGAGAGGCTGTGGGGTCTCCTTCTCTGGAGATGTTCAAAACCCACCTGGACACCATCCTGTGCAACTGCTGTAGGTGACCCTGCTTTGGCAGGGGGATTGGGTTGGGGGATCTCCAGAGGTCCCTTCCAACCCCAACCATTCTGTGATTCAGGTGGAGGGGGCTCAGACCCGCATTCCCGGAGGCTGCCCGGGAACACGTTACAGACCCTTCCTTTAGGATGCAGTGGGAGGGAAAGAAGATGGAGAGTGTTTGTCTGACCATACCTAAGCCTGCCATGCAAGATTCACATGATTAAAAGAAAAGCAGGTGAAAAAGAGTATAACTGCAAGATTTCTGTTCAAACAACATGCCTTGCATTTCTGGTCCCTTGTCTCTAGTTGATTGCTCAAAATGCAAGACTGTTGTGTAGAAGTTGTACACTGATAGCAGCTTCTCTGAGATTTCAAGTTAGCATGTAGGGTGCCTAACTTCAGTGCCTGGGAAGCTTTTGGGTTAGCCACAAGGTGCCTATTGATTTTGAGCAGGCAAGCATTATACAAGGCTGCTGCTGTCAAGGCAGAGGTGCCTAAATTACGTTTAAATGCATCTATAGCCGAGATTTTAAAGGTGTGGATCTAACTCTTTGTAATCAAAATTTTGTGTCACAGAAATCTTTTAACACCAATGTTTACTTATTAAAAAAAAAAAAAAAGACCTATTGCAAAACAGACCTTGCTAGCTCTAGTGCAGGTAAACCAACAGAAACAGTGGGAGACGGTACAGCTTATTATCTGGCAGGGAGAGAACACACTGCAAACACTGCTTGCAAATATTGAATGAATTAGAGTACAAAGAAGCATATAAATGAAGTCAAAGCAACATCACTGAACACCGTATTAATTAATCACTCCCAGTATTAATTGCTCCTATTGAAAAAAGATCATTAAAGAGTTCTTTAAGGAAACAACCATCATGGCAAACACCACACTGCCACAGGGGCATTATATATGTTAGATAGGGTGATGTAGATACTGCGAGTGTCACACAGGTGCCACAGTCACACTGATCTACTTACTATTGAGTACAGTTTGAGGAAAAGCTGGCTAAGTGGGGTCCAAGTTCAGACAGTATCTTTCACTCGAGCCAGTTATCACAATGCAAATCTGCAACAAAGTCTGTTTAATACACATGGTAAGGACGCTATCAGTCCGTTAAAAACATAGATAACAGGAGAAAACGGGAGAAAACATAAAAACATGGTAACAGGAGACTTCGGTTTTTTAACAAAGCATCAGCAAACCCTGCAATGTACATAAAGCATATAATTGAACCTTTAGGGAAAAAAATGCCGTTCTGCAGTGCATAGCAGCTGCCTTCTCCAATGTGTGGAATTGTTACTACATTGTGCTGGATTCAGCTAGGACAGAGTTAATTTTCTTCATAGCAGCTGGTAGAGTGTTATGTTTTGGATTTAGTATGAGAATAACATTGATAACACAGTGATGTCTTTAGTTGTTGCTAAGTAGTGTTGATACTAAGTCAAGGGGTTTTTGGCTTCTCATGCCCAGCCAGCAAGAAGGCTGGAGGGGCAAAAGAAGCTGGGAGGGGACACAGCCAGGACAGCTGACCCAAACTGGGCAAAGGAATATTCCATACCATATGACGTCATGCCCAGTACATAAACTGGGGGGAGTTGGCCAGGAGGGGCCGATCGCTGCTTGGGAATCACTGCTAGGGCATCAGTCAGCGGGAGTGAGCAATTGTATTGTACATCACTTATCTTTTCTTGGGTTTTATTACTTTGTTATAATTCTTTTTGTTGCAATTATTATGTTTTATTATTATTGTTAGTATTATATTTTAGTCTAGTTATTAAGCTGTTCTTATCTCAACTGACAAGTTTTACTTTTTTTTTTCAATTCCCCTCCCCATCCCACTGGGAGGGGGAAGGAGTGGGCGAGTGGCTGCGGGGGACTTACTTAGTTGCTGGCTGGGGTTAAACCATGACATACGTTTATCATTGACTCCATTTCTTTCCCTGTTGTTGGCAGCAACTACATCTGTCTTAGCAGCTCAGGATATTATTAGGTAAACTATGAACACCCTCAGAGGCTGTAGGCTCTCAGGGCATCAATATATCTGTCACATTTCAAAATCATCAATTACATGTACAGAACTGACTCTGCTTGGCATCACAGCAGGGATGCTGACAGCAGCTGCTCCATGCTGGCAGCACAGTCCCCACCGCACCAGCCTCCCCGGGTCACCTTCCCAGCATGTCAGGGCAGCTCGCCCACCTTTCCCAGTCACCAACGCTGGTCCTCCAAGGGTCCTCAGTGAAAGGGAGATGTTGCTCCGGGTCTCGTATTTGCTCTGAAGGGCAAAATATAGCGGAGGATCTGGCACCATAGGGGGGCAGGCGGGCAGGGCTGTGGGCAGGACTGGGACCTACCATGGCTCGGAAGCTGCTGAGCCTGAGTCAGGTACCTTCAGCACCAAGCTCCTTACCGCTCTCGCACAAGCAGCAGCCTCACAACCACAGCCCCGTACCTCAGACATGCTGTAAATGCTTAAAGATGTTCCCATAGTGCCTTCAGCACCAAAAGAAACTAAAGGGACAGTTTGCAGCCCATCCCTGGGATGGGGCTAACTCATCCTGCCTTCTCTCTCTGCTGTGGCCACTGTGGGATCCCTGCAGGTCCCTGCGGCTTCGCCAGCTCCATACCCAGGCCCCGGCTCCTGGGGAAGGCAGCGCTCGGCCTCCTGGGCCTCGGGACGGAGGAGTAGGGAGCTCTCGGCGAGCTGAGACTCGCACTCGTGGTGACGACTGTGCTGAACAAACCACCGCAACGGTCCGACGGCGACGGCAAGGCTCCCTTTCTTCGGATAGTCTACCATTGCAGAAAGTGTTTCGTGAGAGCGATGTTGTCTGCAAAGGCAGACATAAAGTACGTTATCTGCTTGTTAGAAGACTGTTGGGGTCTCCCTGGAGGCAGATGGTGGCAAACAGCACATATATTCCCCCTTCAGGCAGTTTGCTTAACAGTGAAGGTCATTACAATATTTACCACTCTTAATAAGACCAGTAAGTAACATCAATTAAAAACTTTAGATCTCTGAAGAAGTACTGGGAGCCTAAATAATTTCTGTAACATCTATCACGCAATTGGTGAAGGAAAGGAACGTGCAGTGTTTTCCAAACCTGGAAGAGGCTCTGAGTACCCATATACTTATTAAGAAAATGTTTGTCTGCTTGTCAGTCAGAGTGACTCCATAATGCTTACTGGATGCTACAGTGAGAACATTACAGGAGAATACAACTTTAATGACTCAATCGGTGTTTGTATATATGCATAATAATATTCTCTCAAAACCTATTCCGACTCCTCATACATGACTAGTAGAAGCAGTGCTGCTGAAGATGTTATGACCTTTATTGTTGAATACGATGATATTAAATAAGCAATAAGGACAAAAAAATGTATGTAACAAAGCAAATGAAGGGCTGGCATTACCCCACTGATTCCTTCATATTCATAGTAAAACACGAATTTGCACTTGTATGCAAACACTGGTAATGAGGTGAAAGCCTCAACGGTTCTCTGTTGTAGAGAGGCTATCATGGACAAGATAAGATTCTCTAAACGGCTGGACTGTCTATTATGATGTCTGCAGAAGTGAAATTAAGTTCTCTATGTCTTTTTCTTTTGTCGCTGGACTTCTTTCTGTTCTCAGCCATGCTGGTAGAAACCAGCATTGTTTCAGCATAAAACTAACGTAAATTAAAAGAATGAGGCCTATTGCTTGCAAAAAGTACATATTCTCAATATGTACTGGGGTTAAGGAGAACAATACATATAAAAACATAAATTTGAAAGTCAGATGTCCCTTTTGAAAATTACAGACTACATTCAGAATAAAATATTGAAAATATTCTTCTGTTCCCTGAACTACTCTAAGATCATAAGATATTTCAGCTTTCTACAATAATCAGGACACAGAGCCCACTTATAAAAATTACCTTACCATCTGACACCTTTTGAGTAGCAAGACATTTATATTGTTGAAATACACACAGCAGGCACACATTAATTAGTCTGTTGATAGTTATTAATACTGATAGACTGGTTGCTGAGCTAGATTAAGAGACATTTTATCAGTAGGAACTACTCTAAAAAAATCAGAAGTATAAAATATAAAACGTAAGCTAGCATCTGATTTAATCCTGGATGGGATGCTTGAAATTAGAGACATCACCAAAATCTCTGTTTATCAGGGTGAACATTGCACAATGTCCTTCAAATTCTTTCCTTGTGCTAATGTATAGTTCTGAAATCAAACTATATGCATTCTAGTAAAGTGTTGTTGCTTTAATTAATTAGTCAGTTTTTAAATGAGAACTTAGTGGAGTTAACTTTTTGAAATTCAGGGAATCCCACAGAAGATGGATTGAATTTTACAGTCTCCTCATTTACCTTCCCTTGTTAGGCATTTTCTTCCCTAGTTTTGTCCCACAAATTAGTTCACGGGCTTTGCAGAATCCTCTTCCAAGAGTTGCATTGGTACAGAAGTAAAATTTTTGTTAGACCGAGGTTGTCATGAAACTGTGAACTGTGTCAGTGAAATATTCTCCTTGGATGGACATGTTGTCTCACCTGCATTCCCTCATGGCATTATGGGTTTTATAATTTCATTTCGGTAGCAATAAGAAGTGCAGGGATTTCACAGGAATAATAACATACTCTGTCTTGACTTCTAGAGCCAGAGATACAGAATACACTGAAGGCGAGAAACCAGAATTCACTGAATTATTTCATATATTTTCAAATTCGGAAGCTAATGGAAGCTGACTGCTCAAAATCTCCTCAGATTTGGCCTTTTGGACTTACATGATTAAGTATGCCCCAGACTGAAATGTTGTACGATTGAGCATACTGCAGATTCCTTCCACCGGAAAAAAAATCTAAGTAACATAGTCCTGAAATTATCTGACCTGGATAGAACTGTGCTCATAACTTTTGGAGGCTAATATTTGTACAAAATCTACCAAGTGAATAGTGGTATGTGAATACAACCTTTCTCAATCTCTTGGACTAAAGTCAACTTTAAATGTTGCAATGTCTTTAGAAAAAGGAATGTTATAACCACATTCACATTCCTTATTAACTTCCTTGAGATGGTACCCCACCAGGGAGTGTGTTATCATTCAAAACCTCCCCATTTTCAATGTCTGCTTACGAACACCACGAACGAGTGCTGGTATGATTGTGCATTCAGGAAGGCGCATGATTGTAATACATAAAGAAAAAAAATTTCCTCTTCTCAGCAGATTTTACAAATGTCCAAAGATGTTGCTGTATTGAATTATTCTATGTTTCACAATAAGATCAGTTTTGCTAGATGGTTTGGTTAATTTGGTTAATGATGATTTGGAGTGTTCTCTGCTCTACTGCAAAGCATTTTAGAGTACATTACTCTTTTGCACTTACTGTAATGACTTCCTTGCTGATCTCAGCTCTTCTCTGTATGCTACCTAGAGTCACTAACAATGTCCACACAGCTAAATAAAAGAGGGTGGGGAGCTGACTGAGCTCTCACCCTCTAAGCATGTGGGACTGCCTTGCATTGGTGATGCTTAGTACAAGATTCCCCTACAGTAAATACACAGTAAATATATTCTCTGGACAGAGAAAGTTGGTGTGAGCAAAAACTGAGCTGGGAAATGAGCTAACAACTGAACAGAGAGTTATCAAGGTAGCCCTCTTTAATTTGTTAGGATAGCCTGACAAATCAATGACATTCATAGTCTTGCATAGGGTATTATGCTACTTTGTTATTGATCTCAATATACTATAGTGTGCAATCCACCTAACAAGGTTGCAATGGTGCCTAATCTGTGTGCTACATATGTCTTAATTTTCAGGATCTCTTATGATGGGGATGGGTGAAATTTAGAGCAACTCATGTAGACATACTAAAACATGTCAGGTTTATATCAAAAAACAGCCAGGCAGTGTTACAGAGAATGAGGGAGACATCTGTATTATTTTTCAGTGGCTGTTTTACCTGTCTCAGTTTACGTGCCTGATACATTTTCACTTAAGTGCATGAATTTAAATCTGGAGCATCTGTTAGGAGGAGCATTCACTTTAGTCAAATAGAAGCTATTGAACTCACTGCAAGGATAAATGGGTGAAATTAAAGGGCCTCTGATATATATAAGATCAGAATAGCTCTTCTAATGGTCCCTTCTGGGCTTACACTTTATGAATCTATGTTTCATTTCCTGCTTGCTCCGTGATAGAGATAAGATATCTCCAGGGGAGAGACCAGGAGTCCTTCAGAGAACAACGGGTAGGCTATTAATCTGAAAGTGCCTACCTGCCTGGTTCAGGCTAAGGTTAACAAGCTTATTGTCCCGCTTCTGTGGCTTGATATCAAAGGACAGTTATCTGTTTAAAAATCTTCCTAGAGAGGAGAAGCGGAGAGCAAAGAAACCTGGGGGAAGGCAATGTGGGGAGACAGCAAGGCAGTAACTGTAGGAGATCCTGTCCCATTTCAGTCAAAGTCATAGATGCCTTAGCTAAAATAAATGTAATAAAACTTAAAAAATAAGCTGAGGTGTGGGTAAAGCTGAGTACTAGTTTAACTGTGTTCCCCACTTAGTTAAACTTGCAGAAAAAAAGTATTAAACTGTGCTTGAGAAGGTTGCTTTGGATCACTGTTAGCAGCTGCTGCTGGCAGCTTTGAAAGGATAATTGCCTCTAGAGACCAAGCCCACTTGGATCAACCAGAAACTAGAAGGCAGCACTAGTAAAAAGAGAGTTTGCAGCGCTCAGT
>NW_009595230.1:0-10651 GCF_000690535.1 Cariama cristata | reverse complement strand
AGCGGTTGAACTGAAGGACGTCCCTGAGGACCTATAGAGCCAGCATGACCCGAGACTTCTTAACCTGTAGTTGGGACCCTCAAAGGCTTCAAAGAGTGTACAGACACATGTTTTAACAATGCCCTCCTAAGCCCTGATGAATGGCTGACCAGCGTATTCAGAACCTTCCTAACCTGTTCCCTGTCATGACGACAGGGATAACTTACAATACTTTGCAACCACTTGGTCCCACTGCTTAGCAACATACCTTTTTCTTGCTGTAATAGCTGTGTCCATTTGAAATTACTAAGATGTTTTCTACCACAGGTAAGACATAAACCTGGAAATCAGGAGGTAAGGTTCAGTCTGCATCTTTGCTGGAAGAGGGTCCATGGCATGGTATGATGTTAGCTACCAGACCCTGACTACTCATAAGGAGGACCATACTTGTAAACTCAAGTTAAATATTCAACATATATAGGCTATCCAAGATAACGTAGGCTAAGTATCTTGCCAGTATACATATTGACAATACTTAACTGCATAAGTTAGGGACATGGTTTAGTGGGTTTAGCAGGCATGGTGGCATTGGGTATAGGGTTGGACTTGATCTTTGAGGTCTCTTCCAACCATAATGATTCTGTGATTCTATGATTCTAACACAGCATTCAGCACAGATTATAAATCTTGCCCTGGGCTCTGCATTGTGGTATTTGCTGATCAAGTCCACTGTTCTCAGGGCATGGGTTAGTTAATTTGCAGCTAACTCGTGTATGCCTAGATTAGCTACCATCAGCTTTTCATTATAGCACCGACATGCTCTAACAGAAACCATCCCTTACCCCTTCTTTGATTTCACATGTGGACCTCATAGCCACCTGGGAGTTCTTTTCGGGCAATATCCTCTCTTCCTGATTTGTCTTTGCTTCTTACACATTTGCATCTCTCTCCAAAGAAGAACTGCACAGGTCCTATGCTATCTTCTTTCACACCATCAGTGACCAGTCCTGCTCTTAGTTTGTTTAAATGTCTCACCCTTTCCTTATCCATTATTTTACCTGGAGCTATTCCACATCCCCTCCTCTTTCTCTTATTCTGTAGGAGACAGCAATGAGATGTAGCCTCAAAAGTACAGACTCAGCAGCCTCCACATGCTCACAGCAGTTCCCTTCCTCACGGTATATATGAGCCCTGCTCCGTTGAAAGAGTGCAAGGTATGGAAGAGCTGCACTTTTTAAGCAATGAAACTTTTTATAGTATTTGCAGGGATGCCTGCCAAGCTGGGTTATACTGATATGTCAGCAGCACTGTTATGATAGGCTGTGGATATTTCAGTTCAAAGGTCACGATAACCTGCCAAAAAATGAGAGATAAACTTACATTATGTGTGGAGTGTATTAGAACAATCTATCTGTAAAAGGAAATGGAGGCGGAGAGGACACTAGGTAAGTATTGCCAAATTATATGAACTTTGATTTAACCTTTAGCAGCACAGTGCAAGAGGAGGGAATCGCCTGGAGGAGGTAATGAGGTCAACTTGGCCAGCTCCTCACTTCTGTCCAGTTTTGTGTCGTTGCTTCCCAGCCCCACCCTTGGGGTTTCAGTTATGTCCCTACGTAAGGCTGATGGTAATCAACTGCATAAATGACAACGCTAAAAAAAGCATAGCAGACGCTTATCCTGTGTCATATCCTAGATTAAGTGCTCCCCTGCTGTTGCCTAGGTCATACTGATGGCCTGAAATGTGACAGTGGGAAGTTTAGAAATGCCGTCACTGGGGCCAATATTAGGTCTGTCGAATCTTCCAGACCCAAAGAAGAAGTATCAAGTTTTGATAATTTTTGCCAGTGCGCCAAACATTTCCACAGATGATTCATTTGTATGAGTAGTGTGAGCCAAAATTAAGTTCAAATTCTGCACTTATACCAATAAAGAGTGTAGGAGGTTGTGGATTTTTTAGGATTCTGCCTAAGTGATGTCTTATGTAGTTTGAAAAGGATGAATTTATAAGTGCTTCAAGTAGCTCTTATCTCTCTTAGCTACAACCTATCCCTAAAACATCAGTCCCCTGGGGTGTTCTGCCCTGCACCGGTTTCTTCAAGTCCAAATGTCAACAATTACCTTCAGCCAGTGAGGGAAAAGAGACAGAACCATGTCACTTGTATAATCAGTTGTCACTTAAAGAGATTGACTATTATGTTATCCATCTCTCAGTAAACCCAGAATCCCACACTGATAAAATGGGATTTATTTTGGATCATTGCAGTATGAAAGGAAATTTTCATGAGATTGCAAATAAATAATTAGGAAAAGGTTGATTTAAGCCATTAAACTATTCATTTCCAATTGTCAGCTCAGTTCTAAATGTGGGTATCTTCCAAGCCACCAAGTGACAAGCCAAACAGTGCTGCTGGTTCAGGATTAGTCACTATGTTGGGATGTGTTTCTGTACATGCCTTATGGATAGATTTCTGTGGGTTGAGATAAACTGCATGTTGCTGACAAACTCTTCAGCATGAATATGTGTGAAGTCAGTGAATATATTTGGGTCTTCTTGTGTCTTTACCCAAAGGGCTTGAGACTAATCTCCGAAACTGGTTTTGTCATGGTGTAATGCCATTATCTACATTGGAATGGCTTAATGTGTGAGCCTTAATTTACTTATGCCTGTTTTGGCTCATAGCCAATGGCTTTCAGATAATAGGACACTTGGATGTGGAAGGCCATCTCTGTGGATGTAGCTCTTGAGTTCACAATCTCAGCCATCTATTTGCTGTTACCTAGGGAGCCTGATCTCCTTGCATCACCTGATGATTCCCAAGAATTAACACAAGAACTGTCTTTCTGCGTGAAAGGAGCATGACGCAAGATTGGCCAGGTTATCCCTTTTCACAGTAAAATTTGCCATGGTTATTTTGTCAACTTTCCTGTTACTCATTCTTTAAGGACAAAGAATGTCCCTATTTTTAATGGCAAAGGGGGTCTTCTCTGCCTCCAAGGTCTCCAGCACCTATACCCCAGCAAGAGCTCCCTACTCTGACTCGTGTGCACAAATTGTCTTCCAGACAAGATACTTTCACTGCCAAATATGCCCACTCTCCTCTCAAACGCAGCCCTGTTCCTACACCGTGGCTTTTGCACAATGCTCAGTACATCTTCCCGACAGGAGCTAGAGCTCAGCAATGGTATCACTCGAACAGAGGTAGCTTTGAATTTCTGTTGCACCTTTCCTCTTTGGACAACAAAGCATTTAATAGTCCCTACAGAACTCAGCTCACCCACAACTGCAATGCAGACTTACTCTGAACTCTGAGCCCATAACAATAATTCCATATTTTCGCAATGATTCCCTACGCAAATGTGATAAATGAGAGTGTCAGCTTTGCTTTCCCCAATTGCCACCCTTGCAAATCCACTCTGGGGTCCCACAGCGAATTTGACTCTATTTTGTGCAGCAGCAAGAGTAGCACAAATCCTTTAGGACAGTGCTAGGACCTGAGTTGTCCTGCCTGATTTACTGGCTTCAGCGACAGGGTCAGGAACTCTTCTTTTGTTTTTGCAGCACTGACGAGTCTGTCGAAATGTGGTGTGTGACTTGCACTTCATAAGCAAGAGTGGACTCCAGCTTACATTCGTTTATCTGTGTTGCCTCAGAGGAGTTCTTACATTCATTTATCTGTGTTACCTCAGAGGAGTCAACACCAGAAACATGTTTTTCCCTCTAACACAAGCAGATATAATTACGAATACATATAAGAAACTGATATGTTAAGTAAGCCTGGGCTGATATTATTTTTCAGGGTTGTGTAATCCACTAAGTGATTTACTCAAAAAGTCACATGTAACCTGTGAAAGAGAACCCCCAATTTCCAGAATCTCAGTATGGTGTTTTTATCACGTGATACTTCCACTGAGTTAATAAGAGATTATGGCTGCTGTTCTTGTGTTGTTCCTGGTTATCAACAAAGCTGTCTTGGCATCTCAGATACATTTAAAATGTCAGAGTTATACTGAGATGAAAAAAAATCAGTTTGATCAGATTAATATGGGGTTGAAGACTAGATCGATATGATCAGCCTATTATTTTGGAAAAGAAAGGATAACTTGAAAAAATTAATCTCTATTAAATTAACACATTTTGTAATTTTATATCTACAAACCATAGTCTTTACTGATTCCTGCTCCTGAAACAAAAGGCAGGTACTTTTTTTTCTTATAAATTTCACTGCTTCAGTGCCTTAAGAGTACACATTTTGTTAGGAAATCTAATGTCTAATGTTTATTGATTAAATGGATTTAATATGAAAACCCTGACACATGGCTCCTCGAGTGCTTTCCGAAATTATCTTGATGGAAACCCTCTATTGTTACATCCATCACAAGGCGGTTAAATATGGAATAAGAATTGGAGGCATTGATCTCGCAGACTAAGCCACATAATTGAGCTAAAGGGATTTTATGTTATTTGTGCTGCAGTTGATAATTTAGCCTAAAGTTCTGAGTGAAACTGATGATCTTTACACAGTCCTGTAGGACTTCAGTCTATCATTATGTCATTACAAAGTACCACGTTCTGTCTCTGTGGAGTCCAAAATGCCTGTTCTTCAGATAAGAGTTAGATCATAGTACATCAGAATACAATGCAATGTTGTCACAAGTGTTATTTCAAAGCCCTGAGGGTGTTGTAACTTGGATTTCTTTTTCACTGGACCTGCTAATGCTTTTCAGGCACAAAATAACTATTCTTTCTGCACTCCTTCAGTTTGGATACCATCAGCCTCTACTGATATTAAAGGCAGCACACAGCATCGACTCGGGCCCTGGACATTTTATAATATAGGTTTGCAAGTTTGCAAATGAAGTCTGAAGGTTTCCAAATGGAGAACAATCTATGGAAACTTTCTATTGGAGCATGAAAAATAAAATACATATACATGCACATATAGTTTTGCTTCTAAGAAAACTTTTTTTTTTTCAACTGTGCAAACTGTCCCTACACTTTTATGTCACAGACAGACTGCATAGAGGCAGCCCAATTCATGTATGCACTGGCAGTATATCTTTGAGGCTGGTAAATGTGAGTAAATACGGGGTGACTGCACTTACAAGATTAAAGATTTCTCTCTATTTTTGCTATTGCTCTTGCAAATTAAGATCAAAGCAATGCAACTACCTCAAGGGTGACTAATGAGATAAAAGTTAGTTGTTTGCTAGTGCGCTTATTATGTGCCCTCTGCAATGTGCCTTGATCTACCCACCATTCTTCCAGTCCTGCCCTGGGTGCTGTTCTCCAACACATTCCTGTTACTGTCAGATTATTTTGAATCTTCTCTTGGTATAAAAAGCCATTCTTTAGTACATCTAGTCTGCCTTTTTAAGTAGATCACAATTGGCCTGAACACTGAAGAAACAAGCAGGAAAGAAGAAGCAGACAGGCTGAAAATGCTGAAGGGGAAGAGAAAGGTCCTGAGAGAATGTGTTTAAAACAGTCTGTTAACCCAGATATTGCTTCCCTCAGACTCTCTAGTGGCTGACTCACACAGAAATTTCATTTTCTATCATCAAACATCAACTGAAAAGAACTTCTTAATAGAAAATGAAAGTTTTACATTTGCAAGCTGCCAGAGAATTGCACAATTAAAAATAACCTGACACAATCTAGATCAGAAAATGCCAAAAAATACCACTGAATGGGCTCAGAACTTTTATGAAAAAGAAGACAATCTCAGCCTATCCAAAAATGCTGCTATCTACTGCCCTAAATCCTTGAGTGTGTGGCACATGTTTTTCTCTACCAGTTTTCCTGCCTTCCTGCAGGTTTTTGAAACATATTTTCCTCCTTCCACATCGGTAAATCATGTTCAAAATTACAATCTTACCATCCCCCAAAACAACAGAGTTTCACTGAAGGAGCCAGCTGTAATACAAGAAAGATTAATTGTGCGAGTGCTAGGTTTAGAGGTGATGTGGGCATGTGATTCATGTCAGCAGTAAGGCAGATTTAGAGCTCCAGAAGTATGAGGTGCTTGCCTTAGGTAAAGAGTTCTTCTCAACCCCCTTTATTAAATTGCTAGCAATAGAGGAGGACATCAAAATATGGACCTGAGTCCCTGCTTGCAACCTTCGCAAGGACGACGTCTGTTCTATTAAATGCGTCCATTCCAGCGAATGGTTCGTCACTCTACGGCCAAGTGGTAGGGGGAGTGGAGAGGGTCTTTACACCAGTCAGGGTTAGCCTAACCTAGAGCAACCTGAGCAGTTGATGTTGTATAGCAGTAGATCTTCAGATAAGGGTTATATCGTAGTATGTTGAAATGCAACGTTGTCATGACTGTCATAGCAACTGGTCCCGGATGTAGGATGTAATTACTACATGTTGTTTTTTTCTCAGGTCTTAGTTCAGAAATAATATGTGCCATGTTGGAGCCCATCAATAAGAAACTGAGTCTTTTGTTGCCTGTGCTGAAATGCAAACATGTGGGTGTTGGTGCGAATGAAGAGCCTTCTGGGATCCCTAGGACTGTGCAGGATGGAGGGAGCTGGATCTTCTACAGGTTCATCAATATTGGCTTTTGGCATTGGTCCCTGCACTGAAGTAGTTGTCTACTTGTACCTGAGTATCAGTTTTGAGAGAGCTGATTGGAGTGGTCCAACAACAAAAACAGGAAACAAAATAGCAATTTTCAGGTGTGGACAATTTGCCTGATCCCTTCATTATTTATGAGAGTAGCCATATCACATGAACCCTTTGTAGAACTGTACTAGGGTGCCTCATTACATTGGCTTACATCCCTCAAGAAACACAAGGATTTAAGAAAGCAGTGACAGGCATTAGGGTTTGGCCTATTCCCTCCCTCATTTTGACGTAAAAATGTGAAACAATTTGCTTATTTTGAACAGTGGAATAGATGGCACCCTTGTATAAAGTGGCTGCCTGTCCAGAGGCAATGCAGATCTGTACCATCTCAGGCTGACACAGAGCAGAAGGCAGCAATAGTTTGGGAAGTTTATTGGGAAATCTTCTGTAGAACTGGACTTACCATGAATAAAAAAGAGCATAGTGACTCATATTTCTGTTTCTTCATCCAAAAAACTCTTGAATGCCAGCTAAATGATGAGATTAAAATAACCAGTGATGCTACAGGTCTAAGACATCTTATTCTTCAACTGGTAGATGGGACAAACAAGTGCCCATAGATACAGCTAATGAAGAAGAAATATGCAGCAACTGAGGAAGCAGAAGGAAAGGGAAGATCAGGTTAACACAATGTTTTCAACTAATTGCACAGATCCCAGCTTGTTGTGTTTGTAAGGGCAGACTCTCAGGTCCAAGTGAAGATGAGGTCCACAGCTATGTGTATGTGAAAACACCTTATTTCTATTGTAGAAACCATTGTTTTTAACCACTTAATTAAAAAAAGAGGAAAAAAGAATGATGACAATTGCACTCAAAGCTTTTCTTAACTTCCATTGATTTTCTCTTTGACAGTGGAGAGTTTCATGGTGGGGAAACATGGAAACATCAGCCTTTCTTGAGCAGTCCTCTTAACTTTTTTAAGATAAATGTCATTAAATTTGTTTACATGGTCTCTGCTTGGAGGATTATGGAAATCAGTTTCCCATTCTTTCACAGGAGAGAAACTGAACACAGGAAAAGAGAATTCTTGTCTCTGTAGTGGACTTGCAGAGCTGTGTAACATGATATTATTGTTACTTTAACATCTAGAAAGCTTTTACCAAAGTCATGCCGCCCTTAAAGCAGCAGTTGACAACATCTCTTGTTATCTACGTGTAGTCACCAAGGACTTTATGAGCACTTGCTGCATGAACACTTATTCTTATTATTACACAGTTGCATTTTGACTGTGACTGTCAAAACTGTCGCCACTGGGAATTTGGCAACCACAGCAAAAATATGTTTGAGAAGTATGAGGACAAGTCTAAATGAGTACATGCAGAGAGATTTGAGTTCTCTTTGGCTGTGCTCAGAGCTGGTCATGAAGTGCTGTGCTCTGCCTGAGCTGAAAAGGCAAGTTACCATTTTGTAAACTGGAGCTGGGACCATGCAATTGTGCTTTCCCAGTATCCAGGCTGGGACATCCCTCTACAAACTGTGCTGGGGCTGTGTGCTCGCCCATGCAGATGTGCCCATGGGTGCTGAACCTGGAATTCCACCACACTGGCAAATTGAGGTGACGGTTTCTGTGCATGGGGAATCCCCCCTTTAGTACTCAGGTGGATTTTAGTATCACCCAATGGATTTCCAGAATTTCAAAACTTTCCCCTTATTTTTCGTCTTTTTCGTGCATTACAGATATTTGTCTCCACGACAACTTTTAACTTTTTTTTAGGCTCATTACAGCAGTAACTGTCCTGTCAATCATAATTATTTCTATAAGCTTTGGTCCTAGGCACGCAAAGATTTGTTACTGGCAATTTAATGTCCCTATTGGACAGCAGTATGCTAATAATTAGCCCTTTATGATCTATACTTAATATACTACTATATATACATTGACATGTAAGGAAATAGACACTTTGTCCTGCAAACTCTTAGGAAGTCATCCAAGCTGTTTTCATTTTCTGTTTTCACAGTGCACTTATTTAAAATCTTGGACATCTGCTGCCGCACAAAGTAGAAGACTACTAAAAAGGCAACAAGATTTGTTCTACTATGTGTTACTTTACAGACCGTGCATAGTGCACATGGCTGCAACTGGAATTATTGGTAGTGGACCCCCAGTGGGGTGAGTGGTAATTATCCATGACCTCATACATCCTTCTAACACTGCCAAAGAAGGGCACGCAGCAAAACTATTGTTCATAGCAAGAGTGATCATCACAGGGTGCTTGCAAGCAAATTGTTTGCAGTACAGAATAATCCCTCTGAATGTACATTGCCTGAAGAACGTTCTTAAAGCTACTTATCCTTGCCAGAGACAACTGTTGTTATTCTGCTGTGTATTCTTCTCCCTGCTAAGTGGTACTGCCAGCATAGAAACAGTCATGAAGCCTATGCTAAAGTACATGATAAAAAAAGATTTGACATTGTATTTGACATTATGTCTTCGACATTATGTCTTCTGACAATAGCCAAATTACGGTAGTGTGTATATCTATCAATAGCATGGAGTCTTTAGTGTGATCACTAAAACATGAGAAAAAAATTAAGAAAAAGACTGTAGGGCCAGATCAAAAGTATGGTTGGCTGGTAGAGCAGTTCTCCACCTGAACAATATTTTTTTCATAGGTGCCAACTAATGATGCCATGCCATCAGCCCAAGTGGCAGCAACCAGTGCTTCTGGCTCTGGAGGAAAGGATTCCTACCCCAGTCCAACCTATGTTGGGAAGAAAAGCTGCTAATAATGGCCTCATAGCCAGTGTACTTCTGACGTGGAGTCCCTAGACTAAGAAATTAAAATTCTTTCATCTTATCCCACTCCTCCCATCATAATGTCACATTTCTACAATTCCATTCCCTATTGTGAGTTGGTCAGCCTGTGGCAGAAAATTGCAGTTGGCATTGGATTTCAGTAAGGATGAAAAACTGAAAACTTTTGAAGTCTTGAAATCTGATTTTTTTCTGATGCTGAATGGAACTGAGCCAAAAAAATCCCTAAACAAACAAGCAAAAAGAATAATTATTGAAAAGTAAAAAAGAATAGCCAATAGTCTGGGGTCACAGCATTCACCTGAGGTGGGAAAGATCCCTTTCTATTCTTACCTCTTAGAGGAATCATAGAGCTAGTGACGCTGTCGATTAGGGGCCCTTGGCTGGGCTGGGAGTAGGTGCTTCTGTAGACCCTGATGCAGTTGTCTGCACGAATCACAGTACAATCCCTAAGTAGGAAATGAACAGCACAATCAAGGTCATTTTATTGCATTCATGGTCCATAGTTCCTCTTTTTCTTAATTTAATTTTCATTGCCCTCCCTTATCAAACCATTCTGCACTGAGCAACGCTGCTCTCAGCCTTATGGGACACAAGGTGGGAGTTCTTCAGAGCTGTCTCCTTAAAGTGATGTTCTAGGACAAAAGCTCTTTTTCAGTTGTTAAGCTGCACCAGGACATTGTACTTCAAACGCTCTTGTTCCTTGAAGTCCATCTACATTTGCACCTTTGTGGGTGCAAATCCCACCCACAGTACTTCTTTGGCTTGCTATCAACTCGCTTCACTTATCAACAGCTATGTACCAACTCCAATCCTGCACTGAATATAGTCACTGTTACACTTAATATCTTGCTATGGGCAGAAAGATACACAACTTTTAAACAAAGCCAAGGATTTATTGTTAGTGTAATTGAAATCTTAACTATCTAATCATAGCATTATTATTAATCTTGATCTAATTATTACATAAGAAAATGGTTAATGTTCAAGGATCACCTCCTCCAAGCTCAGGAGCGATGCATCTTAACAAAGAGGAAGTCAGTCAAAAACACCAGGAGGCCTGCGTGGATGAACAAGGAGCTCCTGGACAAACTCAAACACAAAAGGGAAGCCTACAGAGGGTGGAAGCAAGGACAGGTAGCTTGAGAGGAATACAGAGATTGTCTGAACAGCCAGGGATCAAGTCAGGAAAGCTAAAGCCCTGATTGATAGAATTAAATCTGGTCAGGAACATCAAAGGCAACAAGAAAACTTCTATAGCTATGTCAGTGATAAAAGGA
>NW_009595229.1:0-19541 GCF_000690535.1 Cariama cristata | reverse complement strand
CGAATTCCCTTCGCTCTCTGTCGCCGCGGAGCGGGGATTGGCGCCGGCGGGCCGGAACGCCCCCGCCCCCGAGCCAGCGTCTCCCTTATAACGCCCAAATTTCTCTTTCGAAAAGGGTAATTACTGTTCCGCTTGGCTCCCGGAAGATGTACAGCCAACCACCCCAGATAAAAATACTCGGTTTTTTCTTCTTTGCAATGCAACTGTCACGAGATAACAACCCACTTACACCAAACCCAGAGCGGCTACAATTAGTAGAATAAGATGTGTTAATGATGTCCTCAGATTTATTTCAACGAGCAATGGACTAATTAGAGTCTATTATTCTAAAAATACTCCTACTGCATCTTATTTGATGGTAATTAGTTCTTCGGCTTTTTTTAAACAGCACCACAGCACATTTTTCTTTCAATAGCATAATAAAAGGGTTTTTTAGATGTTTGCATTTATTTCTTCCCTTTGAATCGGTCAGTTTGCATGGAATAACATATAATTTAATAAAACCATCTTTAAGTGTGTTCCATAATGAATTAGGGACGTGTTTGTTCAACTGGCTTTGCATTCTAATTCAATTTCAATATAAATGTTAGGAAAAATATCAGATAAAATTTCACTAGTAAATTTAAGCTGGCTTTTCATTTTAACCAAAGCCATAGACACTTAATGGGAGCAGAAAAACACAGAGGATGAGTTTCTATGGTGTAATGCTTAACAGAAAGGCAGGAGGCAGAAGGTGCCAGAATGCCCCATAGGAATGTGACCAATGGCAAGGGTGTGAGAGGTCAGGCAAGGATCTCTCACTTATCCTGGACATTTCCTTGCCATCCCTAGTCTGGATTTGTGGATTTAATATAGTGCTAGTCACCATACAGCAGGTGCTCAAATGATGAAATTTAGTTCCACCAAATCAATGACAGTGGACAAGCAGGCTACTTTGAAAGCCACAGATTAATTTTAATGCATTCAAAGTATGACAGCATCAACTGAAGATTTGTCATTTAGACCTTTGAGGGCAGAAAATAGACTGTTTCACTTGTGAATATTTAACATATTTTTAAAAAATGTTTTATTGATTGTATTAGTGTTGCTGTAATACTGATATAAGCAGCAGATTTTGACAACAAAACAGCTAAAAAGCTCTACACAAATTGTGAGAAACATCAGTCTAACATCTTTCCTATCAAACATCTACCTTTACAGCAAGACTGAGAGAATATATATTTAACACAAAACTACCAGATTAAAAACATGCACACTGTAGATGGATATTAATTTCAAAGTGAAACTGAAGTCACAGAACAGATATGAATATTCAGAATAGCAGCAGATTTGTGTGGAAACCTGTTCCAAATGAATCCCTTCCAAAGAAAAGTAAATAGTTCCTTCATGCTGATTTAGTACTTGTCTTTCAGCAGCAGGTACAGTTAGTCTTGTTACACAGTCAGATTAATTTCACAGGGTTAAGCACACCAGACTCACACTGCAAATGGCCGGGAAGGTAAACCCAGACAAGAGTCTTTAGCTCATTTTGGAATCAAGACCACAGAGGTGGATCTCAATTTTTCAAGCTAGTGTTTAGTGCTTCAGAAAAACAAACTAAAGACTTTGATCTTAGTATTTACAGTATTCATAGCTGAAAAATCATATCTAAGCTCTTACATCTGTCTACTGGAAATTTGTGCAACACTTGCATAAAACTGGGAGCACCACCAGCTGAAATTGATCCTTATGCAAAGCTTTTCAGACGCTTTCCAGCACAGAGAAGTGTTATTTCATTTCTCTACCAGCTCTCAATCTGTTGAACAACCTACAGAGGGATTCAAAGATTTAATTGTATCTTTATATGTAACAGACCAAGTCCAAGAAACAGAGGGTAAACATTTTTATTAAACATTTTACATCATTTATCTAGATTAGCACTGTTATATATTTGTACTTACACAAATTCAGGTTTTGGTTATTTTTCACTCCAAAGTTTCTTTTAACTGCAGAAGTCATTCACAACTAAGAAACCCATGAAGACACTGCCATTACTATAAAACAAAACACGTATCTGGGTATCTAGGCATCACTTTAAAATTATGTATCTTACAACACAGCTTTGCTTGAAACACCTAAGAGAATTCAGAAGTGTTCACTATCAGAGAAGAAATACATTGCATGTCAACACCTCCAAATGTACACATCTGACATTGCTAAGTGTTCCCTGTATTAAAAAAAAGTTGTAATTTTCCATTCTTCTTCATCAGATTAGATTTTTTTGTTGAACCATTTTCTGTCTTTTTTGCTAACACAACTGAGTCTGCAGCCTTTAAACAGCTATATATTGTAATAATTTCTTTGATTGTTCCCATAACAATTCCATAGACCATGACAGCCAAGCCTGTGGTTTATGATCTCACCAAATCCCCAAGGAAAATGTCAAGCTGCTCCCCCAGCCATTCAGTTTAAAAATCTGTTAAGAGAAACCTCCTTTCTGAATTATCTAAACAGTTGAACAACTTGTTAGTACAAAATCTAAGGCATCTTCAAAACACTGTCAAATTTAAGAAACATTTAGGCATTTATCATCAAAATAAAGTATTTCCACTACTGTCCTCAAGGTGAGGAGCAGCTCACAGTCTGCAAAATGTCCTAACTGTATCAGCCTGAAATCAGGTGCTCTGACTTTCAGCATTTTTCAGGAAGAATCTTTGTGCTCTCAGGAGGTGTTGCATTAACCTTGCTGGAAAATTGCGCACCAGATTCAGCAGAGCTCTGAAGCATGTTCCAGATTTTACATCAGTGGAACATAAAAACATGCTTACATGTTTGGTTGAATCAAAACCTAAAACCTCTGTTGGTGTCTCTTGACCTGAACTTCAAGAGATCACTTCTGAGAGGGTGAGAATTTCATTTTTGGCACTTGTCCTGTTTATTTTTTTCTCATCTGAGAGTACAAGGACAATGTTGTTATGGGCTGGTTTGGGGGACGACAGTTCCACCAGAAACTGCACAAACACATTCAAATCACTTTTTATGTAGCCCAGCAAGCAGACAAACGGTTATAGATTTTGGTGCACTGTTTCAACATGTTTGTTTTATTAAGCCAAATAAAGACAGCCCACAGCCCTGAAATTCTAAATCAAGGATGCTGATATCAGGTGGAGTTGGCCTACTTTTGGTGGTCTGATTTAGAATCGGTGAGAATTACCATGACAGTTTTCATACTAGCTTATAATAGAATATTTATACCACTTTAATGAAACCAAAAAGACTCCTGAACCCTGCTTCAAATGTTAGTATATTTAACTGTTCAACTAGTTTTTCGGGGGGCTATTCTCTCATTAATCCAGTCTACATAGTTTGTCACTCGCGTGTATACTCCAGGTTTGTTGACTCTGCCACAGCCATCTCCCCAGCTGATAACTCCATACAAGTAAGAGATTTCATTTTTCTCACAGGCCAGAGGTCCACCAGAATCTCCCTGTGTTAAAAGCAAGCAAAGATTATCTAATTTGATAGAAAGCAGTCAGAAAACGATCAGTTTGGGAAAGTCCTAAATTAAGAATGTTTGCATGTGAGATTTAAACTAAAAAAAAAATAATATGGAAGCAGTGGTCTACTGAAGTTTCCTTATAGAAAGTATTTTTAGTCATACTCACCTTAATATAATGATGGGGTTATTTAATTCCACATTGAGCAGAAGTATCAAAATATCAGATTTTGTTTAAAAATCTGAAATTCTTTTAGATGCAGACACTTACTGAAGAGCATGATTGATTTGGGTCACTTTCAGTGGGAGTAAGCAAGTCTTTGAGGCTTACACTATGTTGTAATATGGGCACTGAATGGATAGATTACATAATTACATTTGGAGAGTTTCTCAGTGCAGTTTATTGCGACTGTCAGAGATCATCAAAGTTTTCAAAGGAGGGTGTTGCATGCATACACACTTTCTCATGTGACTGTGGGATGCTCTATTTTTATGTGGCATGTGGGATTTTTACATCTGTTGAATCTGATGCTACTGAGCATTTACCTTGTTATTAAAACCACAAACCAAAAATAAGACCACACTAATGTTTGATGCAACACTACAGCAAGGATGAATTTGGAATACTGCTACTTATTTAAAAGCTTGCAAGTATTTAGGAAAGGGGGTTTTATTATTGTTACTCTTAAACTGACTTTCTACAGAAAGGAAAATGTTAGAAATTAAAAGAAAAATGTGACTTAGTAAGCAGTACTGGTGAAAAGAGCCACCACTCTTGTTATTTGAGACTAAGAAGAAATTTTTTTTTTCCTGTTTAAAAATAAAATCCCTTGAGAGAAAAGTAGGTAGGAAAATTGTGTTGTCTTTATACTAGGAGATTTCTGTGATAAATGAGGGACATTAAATGAAGTCTTGCGTCTGAGATCAGTTTAGTTCTCAGAACCTTGCTTATTTCTCCGCAACTCATCTCATTGATTTAAAAAAAAAAAAAAAGTTTCCAAGAAAATCTTTAGAAAATAATCAAGCTGAATACATTATCTGCTTGGTGTTTCTTGGTCTTGAAATATTTTTAAACATAACGGATGGTTTATAGTTTAATTTCCTAAGCATACATTAAGAAAACTCAGAGGTCAGCTACATTTGTTGTGACATTAAGAGGTCTACACTATTTCTCCTTAGACCACACTACAACAGGAAAAAATATGAATTATTGATTCACTAATATTGACTTCATGTCCTGAGCACTGTTCTTCAGCAACATCTGTGACTAAATCACCGTTTCTCAGACTTTGCAACTCTCTCCAGATCACTTATCTTTGTGCAGCTCTTCTCTCCTTCCCTCCACTTCTTTGTCTCTCTCATTCCTGACCAACTCTGATTTTCCAGGGTAGGGAAGGAGAACCAGCTATAATGCTGCATCTTGTATTTGTACTTCCTGAGTAAATCAAGGCAAACTAAGCAAGCAAGGTAGTTCCTAGTTCTCTGGCTAGTACAAACACTTGCAGCCAATTACTACAATCAGTTCTTGACCCTGACCTGGAAACATTGAGCCTCTGCTGGCTGCTGCCATTTCACTCTTGACACCTTTCTTTGGACACTTTTATGATCTCTATAGGGGCTCCACACACATTACACATGACATTCTTTGCTTCACTTAATTTCAGCACCAACTATTAGCTGTGTGCTGCCTGTTCCCAAATTTATGCTAATAGAGCATAACCCTCCTCCTTCAAAACAAGCTGAAGATAAAATCTGAAGGTTTATGTAAGGAATAATCTGATCCTTCATTTAAAAAACAGTCTCATCTCTCACCACAACAATTCTGCATCCTTATTCAGAGCCAAGGTGTGATGTAATTCAAAAAGAGAAGCAAAGGAGTAAAAGCATGAGGTCATTCCATGGAGGACTGAAGTCATGAAACACAGTTTCAAATTGAGTGATATTCTATACCATTAAATCCCTTCCACTACAGTAACCTCAGGTCCTTCCTCCTCCAAACCTCACCAGTGCTCCCCACCTCCTACCCAGGTATCCTTATTTCCATTCAGGCAAGAGGCAACAGCTTGGGCATTTGGCTCAGCACAGGTACATGCTGGTTGGCCTGACAGCGCATCCCTGCCAGCTGGCCAGCAAACCATTGCCATCAGACTGCAAGCTCAGCCAGGAGCTAAAGCAACTCACCCTCCAGGGCATAGCCACTACCTTTTATGAATGTAGGAGGAATATAACACCCTGGAGGTGTTTTGCCCTTCTATGGAACTTAATTGACATTGAACAGGTTAAGAAATGAAGGTGGAAGCAAATAGTGCAGTCATGTAAGTTTCTTTTCTTTAGGAACATTTTTTCTCTTTAGGAACATTTCTTTTCTTTAGGAACATTTCTTTTCTTTAGGAACACTGTAATGTCAAAAGTAAGCACACTAACACTGCAACATTTCTGGCAATAATATACATTTATAATCTCTGCCTAGAGATGACTCACAACATTACCTGACAAGCGTCAGATTTGCTATCGAAGTAGCCAGCACAGAACATATTTTCCGTGATTTCCGTTCCATAAATTTCAGGGCTTCTGCACTTCTCCTCAGGAATAATTGGTATCAGTGTTTCTTGCAGGACACTTGAATAACCAGATATATCTTTAAAAAATTCCCAGAGAGGAAAAGAAAGTCATTTTTAGAGAATGTGAAGAGCGTAACATGGAAACACAATGCACAATATGACATATAAACACACTCAACACCTCTCTGTCATATTTGTGTTGTGGATCTCTTTAAAAGACAATAAATTTTCTAGTGATCAGATCACTTTCTGCTCCTCCAGTCAGACTCCGTGCCCTTTAAAATAACAGTATGCCATGTCTAGACATTAATCTACTTTGAGTTCTCTCATTTCCTAGGGACTCAGGAACAGTTCTCCAGCACTCCTGTCCTCTCTTGTTTCCAAATTTCATATTAAATCATCAATTTATCAAAAGCTCAGTTACCTCTTTTTGCCTTTAGACTACACATTTAGAACAGGGCAACTTTGTCTCATACTAAATCTCTTACCAAAATGAGGCAGCCAGCTCCCCCATCCTTCTCATCTGTCTACACAGGTCTCTGCTATCTCCACATCGAAGCAGCGTGGCCAAGCCTCATAATCCTGAAATTCCTCATCTGAAAGAATGGGATGGATTTTTCCACCTTTCTCAAGCTGGATGTAAGCACTTCTTCACCCAAAGTCTATCTGGCCCTCTCCTGTAGATGTTTCCAAAGTTTCTTGCTGATGAAGGTAAAGATCTGCTCCATCACAGACTAGTAAGTTGACTGTGTTCGGTTTGCAGTCTTTGATATCTACCTTGAGAAACCAGGGGTAGGATTCACGCAACTAAGGTGTCAAGTTGTTGGCACCTACAGCTAAGCTACTTGCTCCCCTCCCAGTCCACGGACATCTAGCTAGCTCATAGCTCATCTCATCCTAAAATAGACACAAATATTTGGTCAAGGGAACCATGCTCCAAATTCCAAGGACTATAAAAAAAGCTCACAATGACTATTTCAGATACTAATGTTGTAAATATCTAAAGGTAGGTAAAAAGAATCCCACCAGAAGTCCCTTGGAAAATATTTTATGAAACTATCAGTTGTATGAAATACGCTTGAGCATTATGTCTTAATTATCATCATTTTTTTCTACAGACATCAACTCTTGTTTTACTCACTCTCATGCCTGTGTCCCCATCCAGAAATCTGACATTTGAACTGATCAGGGAAAACAGTGTTACTTTCCGGCAAGCAGATGGGCTGAACAAACTGGGACTTGACGGCACAACGTTGGCCGTTCTTCTTCAGCTTAATCAAAGCTGCAGAACAGAAAATATAGGAGGAATAAAGTGACTGTTCCCTTTCTTTAAGGGGATTGGCAGCAATGGGTCTCAGATACAACTTTAATTATCCCCTAAGCCTCTCTTAATTAAGATATTTCAATCAAAGACAGACAGACTCATCTCAACAGAACCTGATTTCACAGCAAATTGAAGGCTGAAACATTCAACCACTCCCCTTGTGGGAATATTTATTTTATGCTGTGCTCACTGAGCAGATTTTGCTTCACTGCCTTTGTAGGGAAGGGGGAAGATAGAAAATACATATGTCTTCTCCCACCTTAAAGTTAAATAACAGTGACATATCCACAACTTTCAGCTGAAATAAGTGGGATGTGCAAGTGCTCACTGCTTCTGAAAATCTGGCCACCTCTCTAATTCCAATTTGATTAAAAAAATTAATTACTGCAAGAGCTGGTGTATTTCCCGCTCTGTTATCACTGAGTTCAGCAAAATTCAAGATCTTGAAAATGAAGGAATAAAAAAAAATAAGATATTTCAAAACCAAGCTTCTGAAAGCCACAAAGAATTACACAACCTACACAACCTTTGCTATACTCTCGTGGGTCTGAAAAAGGTGTAAATATGGGGCTGTGCAGCATCAAGAGCTTGATACTGAACGAGGATGTCAAAAGTAGCAGAAACATTGGTTCCCTTGTAGCAAACCCCCTGTGTTTGACTGTAGAGCAACAAAGGGGGCTTTGTATTTGGTGTAACAAGGGCAGCGTGTTGGGTTTGGGCACACTACTCAAAGAGGACAGAGCTGAGGTAATGTGGACACACTTATTAAGGCTTCACATCACACCTTTTGGAAGCTCCAGGTTTTCTGAGCACAGCTGTGTGGAAAACAAGAGATCTCACTGGATAGTAATTCCTCTCCTGACTACAATTTTTGGCCTTTGTGGAACATGTAAAGAGTATCTCACAGGCTGAGAAGCCCACACAAACTGTTCTCTAACACTCAGCAGCTTGCTCTTCCTTGCCTTCCTCCTCTTCCCTACCAACTCTGCCTGTTTCTGAATCCCTCAAACTTCCTACAAAACACTCATGTGGTAGTTTGTTTCCTTTTGAAAAGCATTTTCAGCAGGAAATAACTCTTCTGCTGCATCAGTAGAAATCACTGACAGGGCAGAATGTGTCCCCTCATAGGACACAAGAGGAAACGGTCTCAAGTTGCACCAGGGGAGGTTCAGGTTGGATATTAGGAAGAACTTCTTCACTGTAAGAGGCTCCCCAGGGAGGTGGTGGACTCACCATCCCTGGAGGTGTTCAAAAAACGTTTAGATGTGGTGCTTCGAGACATCCTTTAGTGGGTTTAGTGGGCATAGTGGCATTGGGTATATGGTTGGACTTGATGATCTCTGAGGTCTCTTCCAACCATAATGATTCTATGATTCTATGTTTCCCCTCCAGTTTCTGACTGCTTGTTTGTTTTTCCAGCTGGGCTCGTCTTAGGCACTCCATGTTCAGCTGACCCTGGGTTTGGACATTACACATTGGTGAGGCATCCCAAATTTCACAGTAATTCAAAAAGTTAGGAGATCTCAAAGTGCCAACAGTGGTTTGCACCAAGATATTTCAGAGGGGAATAATGCCGCAAATCCAGTTCATCTCCTGGTATGCTGTGACAGAGATCCCACCAACACAGAAGCTGAATGCATTTTGCTACAGAGTGGAAAATATTCACCATCTGGGACTAAAAAAGCCAGTACATGCCTGACCTAAAATATCCGCAATGCCAGGTATTAGTCTCATAGACGAAGTGCTCACACAGCTTGATACCCCGGGGTGATGTGCCACCTTCCACAAGAGCAGATCAGAAAATAAGAAGCAAGTTGCTGTTCCATTGTCATTCTGACTAATATTATAAGGTCAATCAGAAGGGCATTTAACTTTTGACTGATAAGACAGCTGATTTTTAAACCTATCTCAGTGTAAAAAGTGATTCTTAGTAACATAGATTTTCAGAGCAGATGGGGCTATTATATTCATCCAGTCAAATCCTCTATACAATACAGACAATAGAATTATACCAAGTAATTCCTGCATCAAGCCCACAGCTTCTGGTTCAGTTGAAAAAAATGCCTAATCCCACAAAGATTTGAAGTGATGATGAATCTGCTACACATCTAGATAAATTGCTCCAAAGGCTAATTATCATAATTATTTAAAATTTGCAATTTATTTCTCATCTGAATTTCTCTAGCTTTCAGATGTTGTTATAACTCTGGTAGAACTAAGAACCGTCTGCACTTGAAAGTCTCTCCTAATATCTATGATTTTTCCACTATGAAGGCAGTTTTTGACAGATCACCTAAACTTGAAACTAAATTGAGTAAACAGAAAATAAAACTGAAGGACAAGAATACTCACCAATATCATGTTCAGTAGGGTTGAACACAGAATACTGAGGATGCAAGATGTATTTCTCTATTTCAAATGTTTGTGTTACATCAGTTGTTTTATTAAATATATGCTGACCCAGAATCACTCTAATAGTAGATTTTAGTGGACTGTAATAGAAAAGAGATAACAAGCAATTCTGTGATTAGCAGGACAAATGAAACCTAATTTCCAGCGGCTGTGTATCCCGTGAACTGTTATAAACTCAGCCCCCCATCACGTCTGTTATTTACCCTCTCATAATGCCTTGACCTGTTTCCCAGGCTTCCTACCCACTGGGGGCCAGAAAAGATGACTAAAAAGACTACAGTGAGTCCCAGGCTCTGTGGGTCCTGATTAGCCTAATTAAAGGCTGCTGCTCCTTGACAGAAGGAAAAGGCAAGCACAGGCACTGCTGTCCAGATGCTGTCTGGCTAACAAACATCTTCAGGGGCCGTCAGCGCTTCTTGTTCTAGAAAATTAACTGAATCAGCTTCAACCAAACTTTGCCAATGTGTACAACAATTACTGAGGAAGAAATGAGGGACCAAAAGATGAGCCAATGGTGGATATCTCATTTCTCTGGGAAACCAGGCTTTTAAAAATATTACAGGTGTGCGTCAAGATTTCAAAGGTGATGGCAAACTGACAACTCAGGAACATCTGGACAGCTTCCACCTAAAAGCTATCACCACTTCTGTTCTGAGATTAGATTGATCTGAGTTAAATCTGTTGTCTAGAATCAAAAGCGACTTGATGGAGGAAGGTCCCAACAGCACACTGATCTAATGGGAAAAAAACACACTCAGGGAATACAGTTTTTGTAATTCACACCATCTTTTTCAGGCATTGATTGTTTACTTTAAAAAGACGATGGTCCTCTCAAATCCCATGTCCTAGGACAGATAACTAATAAGAACCAGTACAACAGTTGGGAAGAAAGGAACATTTGGGAATAATCAGGAAGTGTTTGGAAAGACAGTAAATTCTCTAGCTTTGAAAGCAACAGAATTCAAATTTCACTCTTGTTTGAAAACCAATGCAATCTATGTGTGCATAAGTCTACAATGAATTTAGTCAGCACGTATCTTCAACATTGGAGCATTCATAAGTTTTGTTATCCAGTGCAGGAGTAGAAAATATCTGCTGTCACACATCATGCACAGATGCAGAGTGGTTAACATCATTGCAGTTTCCCTAGTTGTATTTCTGTGCATCAGTAGCACCCATCAGATACAAAAGCACTGTGGGGTGTCTTCCAGTACTGAACACAAAACAATGATCAACAGTAATGTACTTAGAGATTCTGGCTAATTGCAGTGCAGAGAGCCAGCAGCTACCCTGCAACAATAACTATGCTCATAATTAGCAAAGGAAGGTGAAAAATTTATTTTTTTGTGACTGGAAATCAAGAAGACAATAAAGTATTCTTCAATCAATATGTAAGGGCAGGATTTTCTCAGTGTACTTGCAGTGGCAAACCAACCTCCTTGAAAATTAGATTTTGGGCCTGTAAAACAGAGTGGAAGTTTGCTTCCTGGAACAGCATTTAGAATAGATTTTAAGGGCACTGAATGGTTCTACTATGACTTACAGATGGTTCATTCAGGAAAAGAAATAAAACAGGTGGAGTTACAGAAAAGAAAAAAAAAAAAACAACAAAACAAGCTAGCTGCACAGGTATCTATTGTCGCCTAGTGGAAAACAGTTGAAATTGTGGCTAACAGAGGTACTAAACATACGGAAGAGTGCAAATTACAATGCAGCAATTATGGAAAATCTGTATGTACCAAACCACCAGCTGGAAGTGGGTGGAACTATCCTGAATAGCTGCCAAAGTTAGTAGCTATTTCACAACATTTGAAAAACAAATGCGTTGTGCCTCGAGCTCCAAATGCTTTGGTACAGCATTCATAATGGTATTATTAGCTCTACAAGCTATCAGTGTATGTATTCTGGCACAAGGTTTTCTGTTTCTCTTGGCTTCTTTACTATGCAAAAGAACAATGGGTATGAAATGATGTAATATTTTTCCCATCGATGTGATCAAACTGAAATCAGGAAAAGTGTTCAGCATTTGTAAAAAATTAAATCTTTAGAATAAAGTAAGAGCATTCTATAGTCAATATTTTCTCCAGTGTCCCATAGGAGACAAAAAAAAAAACAAAAACAAAACAAAAAAAAAAACCAAAACACCTTTCAAGGAAATCAGCCTCAAAAATTTAACAGTTCTGTTCTTCCCTTTGGCTTTTTGTAAAGCTCAGCCCACTCTGTTTGTGTCAACCAACACTAATTTACTGTCTCTAGTAAATCATTGCTTGGTGGTCTCAGCCTTTTTGAAAAAAACACAGCAGTGAGCATAGTCATCTCTGTTATATCTCAAAGCAGGCACAAATATTCAAAAAGGTAATTGGGAAGAAGGGTAATACTTATATCCCCCTGCAGATGCCTGCACATGCAAGCTCCCGTTCTATGTCCTGCTCCACCCTACCTTATTCCTTCAGTCAAGTCATTTAGCTTCTTTGAGACTCATTAAGGAACAAGACAAGGGCTTATGAGAGAACAGAACTCCAAACTATTTGTTAGCTCGTGAATGGCATTCTGATTTTCAGAAACTAACTCCTTTTGAAACAATGGCCTTTTATAATGTCATCTTCTTTCTTGTTTCATTTCAGGCTCGTTGTGAGTCACAAGCAGATAGTTACTATGAGGAGGAGAGGACCTACTGTCGTACTAACGTCTGAGTTTACCTGTTAGCAAAGCAGTGTGCTGCTGACACAACCCAGCAAGTCTGAATAAGGCTTCCACTGCAAAAACTCTCTCCAATATATATAGCTGCTGTCCAGGGATGAGATCCAGGCAGAGATGAAGAACCCCCAACAATCCTTGGTCTCACAAAACTTCTTTTTTTATGTCTTCTCCCACATGGTCTTCTGGTAACTGCAGAAATATCTACATTGTCTGGAACTGGTGGCCTCCTTTCCCTGCTTGCTGAGATGTAAAGGGATATGGCATCAGACTATAAATCATTGTGATTTCTAAGGACTGAAACTTTTATAGGAGTCTTTAAAAGAAGGGTTCATTAAATTATCATTAAACATTCACATACAACTGAATCTCAGTCATTTCCTCAGGAGACTTGAAAGACTGAAAATTATGCCTATTCCCAACACCAGCTACACGTGTACTAGTGTAACTTAAATGCACCCGTGAACGTTCCCAGACATTGTTTCATTTGCCAGTACAAATACAACCTTCACTACCAGAGAAGGCACAACACAATGCATGATACCTCACATCTTCATTTTGGGATTCCAAACTGAGCTTTGCCATTGCAACAGCAAGGACTGGGACACTTGTGTTAATATCATCTATCAAATGCATTAGAACCATAAAAGGGAAATAAAGACCCACTTTATAAACTGACTTTTCAGATTACAACTCTGTTACAAAGGTCAGCTTCAACATTATCAACAGTTAAATATTAATTTAGGGGAAGAGCAGAATCTTTCAGTTTTTGAATTAAATTCTATGTCTTATACATCTTCAGGATCCAGTCCTCTATTTGCTCACAGAGGCCCATTTACTTCTCTGGGCCTGTAATTCCCTGAGTGATGACAATTTATACCAAAGCATCAATCATTTCTGACATTTTGCATGTTCTAGCAGAAAATTTGGTGATATTGGGATGACTGTGACTGAAAGCAGTAGTGTGACACCGCTGTTATTTCAGGACAAAAATCACAGATTGTATCACAACTCCAAAAAATGCAAAAGCAGCCTGTTGTTATCATTTGATTTACTGCAAACAGTAAAATATTCAATGCTCCTGGGAACAGTAGAACATTCAAAATTATACAGTGAAAGCCTGTTCTAGTATCAATAAATCTTTCTTCATTCATTCATAACATGGATTTTAAGAGAGCCTTTACATACCACAAGACGGAACATCACAATAGTCCCAAGACAAACTGTTGTCCTTCATGATGTAACACCATGGCTTCTCATCATCATCTGGATTTCTAATGAATTCAGGAGGAGACTGAATTACAAACATTAACTACAAGTGTTGTTCCAAGCTTCCCAGAGGTTTTCTGCTTTTTCCTCTTGCACCATGCAGAGGACTGACAGGACTCTGAGGTTTTGAGCCATCTGACAAAGCGCTGAAGCACCTGCTAACCCCTAAATGGGTGAGCAGCCTTTCAGAAGAATTCTTCATGCTTAAAGCAAACCAAGTCTAAGATTCTCTAGGACCTGAAATACAGACACATGACTAAACACCTGTAAAATTTTCCTACAAGTATTTGGATGTATGAGCATGTTCACATGGTTTAAATACAGCCCACACTGAAGTGCTTTAACAGATACCAGCTCAGCTATTTTCAGGATTAAATCCCATGGGAGAGATTCCTTTTTTAGATGATTTTTTTAAGCAAGGAAATTCCAACACAGGCAGATTCATAGAAAATCCATAACAAGAATAGCTAGCAAAATGAATTGGAGAAGCTCAGGTTCACATTCCCTGGAGAGTCTGAGAAAATGAAAGACTACTTAAAGGAAATATTGTATTCTTTGAAAGGGGGAAAAAAAAAAAAAAAATGTCAGAAACAGTTTAGACCTTTGTTACCATGCTGTTAAACAGGTTTTTGTTTGATTCCATTACAGTTTCTGCATGGTACAGCCTAACTGTCTTTATCAATGCCTTACAAATAACCAGAAATTTGCCCAGTATACTCCACCAAGAATGCAGGGAAACTTTGAAAACCCACAACGATCTTCAGTAGGCTAAGAAAAATAGACAAGCTAATTCAAGGCTCCAGATAAATAGTAACTGTAATTTCAGTTGGATTTATCGGAAATGCTATCTATTATTGTAAGGTTCTTCAATATTTTTTTCTTTTTAATCTGAATGCTCTTCAGAAAAAGATTAAAGCACTTTCAAATTCTCAGAACTGAAGAAGAAACACAAGTTGAGTCATGTTCTGCCAACAATGTTTCTAAATTAGGCTATTTGAAGAAGAAGATATCTGCAGGATTATGTAGTGTAGCAGAGATATCCCCAGAAATTGTAACAAGCTGACAAAAAACTGAAAAGCTTTTTTCTCAGCTCTACAGAACACGAACACATCAGCTCCTACACCATTTTGCTCTTTGCATTTCAAATCTGCAAGTGAATATTGTGCTTAAATGATACAAATTGAAGGGATCAAGTTTTATCAAAGCATAAAATATGTGCCCGATAATTGCCATACTCTGCTGGGACACAATAAATCTCACACTGAAGTGCTTGAATTAGGATCAAGCCTTGGAAAGTAAGCCGATCTGGGTTAAGGGAGGGTGTAGGAACTGCTTATTATTAGTTTATGTTAGATAGAGGAGAAGAGCTACTTTCAGGATGCATGCAGGCTTTTTATCATTAAACAAATTAGGAAGTGCAATACATTCTGATTTTCCTGAAATACTGTAACGTCCACCAAAAAAAAAAAAAAAAAAAAAAAAAAAAAAAAAAAAAAAAAAAAAACCACAACCAAAAAACAAACCACCACCTCAAAACCTAGACATCAACTAGTAATTTATGGAGAATCATCTAAAGTTTGCTGTTTCTAGCACTTGCACATCTCCAGGATTCTTTCTAAATGGAAACATTTCCTTTATTTGAGGATATCCATTGATCTCATGAAGCCCTCGGAGACAGGAGCAACATTAAATGACTGATGAGAAAGCACAAACCTATATACCACAAGCTATTTTCATTATCATTGAACAGAAAACTTCAGCAGAAATGTAGTTTATCAATATGTGGTTCAATCACAATTGAAACATTGTGAAATCTTATTTGGCAATAGTTTTGCTTTGGAAGAAATCCAGGAAAGAAATTTGACATCCCATTTCAACATTATTGAAATATAGCACTTTGATTTTTCATTTTCAAATAACTTTTCATTTTTGAAAATAATTTCCTTTATGTTATATATTTCACAATTTAAGAATTAGAAATAAAAACCATTTCAATTTGGCTACTGCACTTCTTTCTCCTTTTGGATAGTAATTTATGAACAATTTCAAAAGTTTTGCACTATGATCTCATTTGAAAAAGAAATCCCAGAAAAAAAAAAAAATGAACCTGGAATTTCCAACATTATTTTGTGTCTGAGCTTCTCTTGGCAGACCCAGCTACTGATTTAGCCTGTCTACCAGATCTTGTCTTCTGTACATTTACATCCCTTGTGTTAGGCTGTTAAGTCAGTCTAGCTTTTCTGAGACAGGGATAACACCTGCTTTGAGATTCCTGGCCCTTCTCCCTTCCGCAATACGTCCATCTCTTGATTTACAAACAAGAACTTTTCTCACCTGCAGTAAGAGAATGGCCCCAAGCCAAGCTGTACTGCTTTCTCAACGGTGTCAACATGAAGTTCTTGGTAAAGCAAGTCTGAATCCCAAGGCAAGCAGCTGTGTCCAGAAACAGTTGTCTTTGCTGTACCTCTGTATTCTGTGCCATTGCCAACATAGCACCGATGGCTAGGAACTGGCAAAGTATAAGACACTAGTCAGGAATTGATGCTTATTACATGTTAAACACTTGATTCACAGCTGAGAGCCAGTGGGCCCAATTCTGTATAGTGCCTTTCATCTTCCACAGGAATTGAATGCATCAAATGAGGAATTTTTTTAATAAATAAAGAACACAAGCAGTTAAAACTTCTGTTTAAAATTAGTAGTGAGTTAGCCTCATTTTACACATGCACAAATAACTATTCAACAGGCAGTATGACAGAAAATTAGACGTAAAGTTTGTACTGCGTATGGAAGATTTATGTCAGCAATCTGCAGCAAAGTCAGCAATATGGCTGGGATTCCTCCTGTCTAATTTTAGACACAACTGAGCTCATCACTGGAGACTCCCTTTTTAGTCAATTAAGATAAACAGGCATTTCTAGTGCAAAACTGATCTAGCCTGTTTGAGGTGACTTTTTTAAGACGAGGTGAATCTTGCCATAGCCTCTTGACTACATTGACTGAGTCTCCATTGACAATAAAGGGAGCTTAAGTCAACCGGCTCAGATAGAGATGACTGTGTTGTAAAGCATGAAAACAATCCTGCCCTGCCAGGAAGTGCTTAAAAGGCTTGATTTTGGAATATACTTCTTTGTACAACCTCATACATACCCATATATATATATATATATATATACATACACATTATACCCATGTATATTATATGTGTACCTACGTATTACAAATAAATCAATTTTGCAAAAACTTGACCAGTACATTAAATTTTCTTGTTCAAAACCCATTTCTTTGTCACCTGCACATGGGTTATTTCTTCAGATAGATCTAACACATACATACTCTATGACCCGTATACTCAGCTGCCAAGATCTATCAACAGCACATACCAGCATTACGGCTGAAAAACATATGGGGATGCATTTGTATACAAATAGCTACAATGAGCAGAAAGTCTACACCTCAAAACACAACTCAGAGTATCTCAAAAGAAACACAAAACCATGTAATATACAAAGAGGATTAGTTGTGACTAAGCCTCAGAGAGTTTCTTATCCCAGCCATGTCAGTGTGACTTATCCTTGTTATCCGCAAGACTGGTGGAATCTTCTAAACTTATAAACATACTTAAGTTCTTGATATCACCTGACTGTTGAAAAACACACTGTGGGGATGATCTATCACGCCATACAGTGTGGACAGCTATTGCCAAATATCTGTTTTGACAGAATAAGACGACACACAAAACGGGGCATATAACCAGCACTGAAATAGTGAATCACAGCACTGAACTGCTGATGTCAATTATCCTTCCAAGTCATCAGTGTAGCAACAGACCTCGAAACCACAAGCAAACATATGGCATAAGTTGGGGAGCTGGAGGTCAAGAAGTTTGGTGCAAGAACTTCAGTGTGGGTTAGCATATAAATACTTAGCAAAATGCACTTTCTAGCTTGGCCTGGCAGACACTTCTGAGATGATGAGACAACAGTTTCTCTCACCCGCACCCTGAATCAAATTCCCTTTATTTCCATAACTATGAATATAACATTAAATCAAACTCATATTTTAACAACCATAACCTAGGAGATCACAGAAAATAATTTGCCTATCATTTGTATTGCTAGCAATAGTAACCATTTCTTGGCAACCTTGCCATTTATTTTCTGTGCAAGTTGCAAGTTATGCTGTTTTGTTTGCCTGAAATAGTGTCATGAAAATACCACCGTCATGCTGTATGCTAAATTCTTTCATTTATCCAGGGAAGTGCCAGGTGCTGTTTTTATTTGTACTGTATTAATTATGTTCAGAAATTATCTAGAGTTGACTACTTTTATGAGGGTGAAACAAGACATTCTGTTTCAGTGCAGAACCAGGGCCATATTCTGCAATACTAATGGTTTGGACATCTTGCAGATGGTGTTTACAAGTTGTACTCATCCTTGTCAGGCTTAAAATCCAATGCATCTCTGTTTCATGAGGTCTTTCAGTCATTGCTAAAGCTGCCAGAAAATTATAACTGGAAGAATTTGGCCCCTTTCTAAATCTTCTCTCATGTTCTCCTCCTGTAACTAAGAAGTTTAGATTATATATTGCACTTGTTCAGAGGAATAGTAATATCTTTCAGACAGTTTTTTTGTTTCTTTTTGGTTTTATAAGGAGTGTTTTAGGCAGAGGAGCAAATTGACTTAATCTCATATCTTGTGGAGAACTACCTAGGTTAACACAGTTGTTTCATTAGTAGCTTTCCATCAGTCTATTCTCCACTCCAGCGAGCTTTGTTTGACTGGCTTGCAGTAGCACCACAGTACCCACATCACCTCTCATTAAAGGGCACTTCATTAAGTGTCTAAAGCCATTAAGAAGTATATGCAAAGCCTAATACATTTTGTCACCTATAATTCAGGACAGTTTTCAAAAAAAGTCTCTGCAACTACTGCAGTCATATAGATCTTTTGCTTCTAATACTCTTTTTTGAACTGTTACAGCACTGAAAAAATCTTTTTCCCTCTTTGTCAGAAACGGTGTGTAGGTGGTCTGCTTTCAGCAGTTCTTAATGGGTTGCTCTGACTGGGAATCGTTCGTTCTCAATTCTTTATAGCTTCTGCAACTTCTACAACTCTGAAACATATTTATTTTCTTACATGGAAGAAAGTAATGGAGGGCATAATGCGAGTATTTTTCTTGTTCATTCACTTCCCTGCAGTACTGCCAATCACTGTGTTCAGAGTAGAAATGTCCTGAACTTTCAATTGATGGAAGTTTTAATACAAATACAGATTCAAGTTACTCTGCAGACCCATGCCACTACCACCACTCTTCACTGTTTTCAGAAAAAAAAATAATTAAAATTTAAAACTACAAATAATTTCCTGTTATGTTTTATTTTTAAAATCCAAGAAGTTTAAACAGCTCACATAAAATATTCTAGTTGTGTTAGGAAGGCATATTTTATCAGCATGTCACATCAATTCTTTGCCTTTTAATTTTTCAGTAGAAAGTAGTTTGAGGTCTTTAAATTAAAAGTAACTTGAAATAGGAGTTATCCAACCAGTCCAAATTGCTAACTTCCTGAAAACATTTCACAAGACTTTTGTCCCCAGAACTTGTTTCAGGTTCTGCAGTTACATACCTGAACATTGTTATGACTTTCTTTGGAAGTCTTTCTGTAGAAAACAATATATCTTTTCAATTTTCTTTTCTCCCAAACATCTCATTAGCAATTTTCTTAATGTTTTTGAGCTTTGACTGTATTTTCCTTCCAGATACACATAAGATGTTTAAGAGGAGGCTGAGGGGAGACCTGATC
>NW_009595228.1:0-13709 GCF_000690535.1 Cariama cristata | reverse complement strand
TCAGTTTTTTTTTTTTTTTTAAGAAAAAAACCCAAAACAGAGTCAAGCCTCTTCTCCCCTCAAACGCAATACAACTTATTTAATGGGGAATCATATACCAAATAATTTAAATACATTGAAAATAAAAATTAGATTTATATAAACAAGGCAGCTTGAGCAACCTGAAGGGAAGTAAGCTGAAATAATTTTATCATAGACATAATTTAGACTTTGTTTTTGTTTACTTTAGAAGGTAATATATTTTTAAGTTGTACAATGTTGTGAATTTCTATGCAAATCATTTAACATTAAAATAGAAAATAGATGAGCAAGATAATGTCCTATTTAAACGTTTATAACTGGTTGACACAGCATGTGTGTGTGTACTTTCAGAGATATGCTGTATTTCTAAGGAGATGAAAAATAATTTATTATTAGTGCATGTTCTTATAATCTAAATATCACCCAAGAACAGCAAGTTTTGGCAACATGTTGCTTATACAGTCTTGCTTGCGTTCTATGCCATGGTCCAGACTGGCACGAAGAGAAAATTTGCCAGGAGATACTTGCCAGGAGACCACTTTCTCATACCTGGAATTTAAAAGTTTCAAGAAGTCACCAGGAGTCTAGAAAATGTTTTCTGGTGATCTCCATGTGTTCTAAAGGAACTATTATAAATGAAATCAGAAGAAAGTGGGCTGTCTCTCTACCCTGTTTCTGAAATGAAAATGGCAGTCCATATGCTGCTTTCAAGAACAGCTAAAAATAATGATTATAGCGTATCATAATGGTGAAAAGAGAAAATAACTGCTCCTGGTTTGCTGGTTTTTTTGTTTTGTTTTGGGGTTTTTGAGACCTAGTAGCAAAACAACTCTTGCTTCAAGGAGAATTTCATATTTCTGAAGATTAAAAACTAAGGACTGAGTGATATCTTATTTCTTCACTTTAGAGTCAAAAAACCTACAAGAAGAACTTGGAAAATTACATCGTATTCAATGTTTGATCCATTCAGTTCTCAGCCTTAAAAAGAAAGTATTAAAAATTCACTCTGAAGTTAGCTTTGCATCTATCTTGTAGATACAATCCTGGTTGACAGAGTGGGTTCAGATTTGTAGACATCTTTGTATGTATAAGAATAGATAAACAAGAAGGCTAAGAATAGATGAGAAAGTGCAAACCAGTTTGTTGGATTTTGCTGACAAATTCTCAGTGATGACATGTAATACATTGAACCTAATCCAAATTTATCATGGGGAGGTGGTTTTAAATATTTAATGTGATGGTATGGGGTAGTTTTTCTCATTAGGGTTTAGCACTGATAAACTGCTTCTAATACTTATACAAATGAAACGTAGAAATAAGCCATACTGTCTAGTAGCTGGAAACCTAACTAGTAACACATTCTTGTATTTAATGTGCTACGAGCAATGCTCCTTGTGGAAATTGAAATGCCTGGGTCAATCTTTTTTAGCAGAAAATTGGAGATGGAGGCTTGGTCACTCCTGAAAGAGTATTGTCAGGGCAGGAATTTACGGTCAGAGAGAGAAATCCTGCCCTTTGTGAGTGTATTCACTGCAAAGTGAGGTTAATCTGATATTGGTGCAATTCTGAGGAACTATTGCAGTTCAGAGAACTGATTCAAAGCTGGTTTTAAGGACTTTAAGTTCTCAATTAATAGAAAAAAAACCATAATTAGCAGACTTAGGAGAAAAGCAGTACTAACTTGAGAATGCTTTCAAGCAGGCCATTTATTTATTTATTTTTAAAAGACACCATTAAACTCTTTCATGAAGTAAGGAAATGTATTCCATCAGAAACTTATTATTTTTCTGTTACAAGACAAGTTTTCATCAGAGTATTTTCACCTCCCTCTTTCTTCCTCTGATTTTTCCTTCTCTGTAACTATGAGGATTAGTTGAAAGGGCAGAGACTCCTCATTCAGATGAATATGATGTAAAGTCAATGTCAGTTGAAACCCAATGAAAAATGACTCAAGTTTGAGTCAATAAAGAATTGCCAGTCCTATCTGGTGATGATGCATAGCTGACACTTATTCCCTAAGTGTAGGCTTAGCTGACTATACTTGATTTTATTTGGGATATTCCTTCTGTAGTTGATACAAAAGTGACAGGGTAGAAATGAGAGCACATGGCCACCATACGTGTGAAATACTATTTCAGTACCTGTAGAAGTTTCAACATATAAAGGATAAATGAACAAATCAGGGTGGGAGGGAGGACAGGAATGGGGACACACGGTTATTTAACATTTGCTCCCAGAACTAATATGGCATGTGAAATACATATTTCAGTACCTGTCCTAAAGCCTCTAGTTGGCATCAAGAACATATTAAGACCTAATTTTTGTCTAGACAAGCAGTGAAGACCAGCATCTGTGATTTCTCTAACAGTTCACGCTACCATAGCACTCTACTGCATTATTCATACTGAGCAGAACTCTAAATCCCTAACTCGTGTTTTCCTGATGCATGAAACATTTGGTGTCAAGTCCAGAACATCTTTCAATTAAAAAAAAAATAAATAAAAAAAATCTAATATTTAGAATGGGAGGCAGAGAGAGAAAAAGACAAGTAAAGGGTGCCAGGTCTTGTGCAGTGCTTTCATTAATTTTATGGGTATAACTGACAGTATTGCTAGGGATTGTTAAGTCCTTGCAGAAATAAAACCAAAGCAGATAACTTTTTGCTTCCTTGTTTGCTTTCTCTTCCTTTGTGTTGTTTGGCTTCCGAAGATGTAACTAAAGAACTAAGGATGTGCTTGCATGTCCATCCTTGACTATTAGGCTAAAATTCCTCCGGGTGGGGATTTTTTCATTACTACTGGTAGAGCTAGGACCAACGTGAAATATCTCTATGGTGCTCAACATGTAGGAGATATCATTTGGTTTTGTAGTATCACATTAAAAACACCTGGGTTCCTTAGAGAGTGACACTGTCTCTTTGGCTCCTAACAGCTCTTGTTTGTGTCATATTTCTGATGTTCTCTAGTTTGTCATATTTCTGATGTTCTCTAGTTTATTGCCTTCATGCAACACTTTGGCACCTTCTTGGTTTTCTTTTCTTCCTGATAAACCTTACCACTCCTCTTTTTCTGGAGGCTTTCAAAATTTAAGGCTACACATTGTAGTCTTTATGATACCTCTGCATGCATGTCCCAGCAACTGTGCTCTAGAGTTATATTTATCATTAATTTGGCCATTTGGTTCTTCCCTATGGGTCAACTATCAAATAAAAATTTTATGTTTATTGTGCATGTTTTTGAGGTGAATACACTGAACTGATGCAAGTATTTGAGCATTGTCATGAAAAGGTTTAGTTGTCTTTTCAGAGTGGATTGATTTTACTGTCCATGACTTCTTTCTCCTCATTTTTTTTGTTAAAAATGCCAGACTGGGAGCAAAAGAGACTGAAATCTTCTGGCTCCCCACAGAACACCACATAAAACATTGAGTAGCAATAGTGAAAGTGTCCTCATATCAGTTCAGCATTTCTGCTCATCCCTAAATCTGAAGAGATCACTTTGAAAGACATTAAAACGTCCCCTGTGCTTCCTCAGTTCTTAGTCTCTGGTGAGATTGTAAATAGAGGTGAGAATTTCTGTCAACTCTAATTGTGTTTAGGAAACTACAGACACTTCTTTAGGAAATTCCATCATTTCTCTACAGCTTTCTTTTAGTAGTAACTCTCTACTCCATCTTACTGGCTTATGCGAAAACTTAATGGTACGTTCTGTTTAATTAAAGTTTTTTTCTGACAAAAAAAGAGACTCTTCAGTAATAGAAAGATCTTCAGGCAGCAAAAAAATCATCAAATGTAAATATTAGCTCACTGAACTGTTCTGCTAAAAAGTCTGAATTGTCATCAGCGAAAGTAAGAGGAAGGTATCCACATTCTAGTCATGAAAATTGTTCATTTTTTTGTGGTATCAAAAGCGGACTGTGATATTTTTTGGTAATACAACCCTCCCCCAACTCCTCCAGTATCTCTTGTCGATTTACTGTCAAAGTACACTGTACTTCTCCAGAGTACTGTGTGTGCTTGTAGCTAACAAGAAAAAGAAATGGTAAAATTTCTGGGCATTGTTTCTTCTTCTTCTCTTCCGCTCCTTCTCTCTTTTTTCCTCTTCTACTGCATCTGCTTTGAATTTTCTGTATCATCATCATTTTATTCCAGGGCTTAATTTTGCTAATGAGCCTCAGAAAATCAGAGCAAGGCTGTGACCGATATTCTGAAGAGACATCTATGTTGTAGTAACAGTGAGGACTGTATTCTTTGATCATGTTAACTAGTTCGTGGTAGTTAAGTGTTTTAAAATCACAGAAAAGATAGCACAGCTTGCAACTTGGAGTAGTGGTATAAGAGTTTATCCATTGTTGAATTCAAGTTGTTAAATCAAGTAAATATCGCAAACATCTGTTTTATCTGCTATTTCATTTGACTTGACTAACCTAGGTTGTCACACCTGCTCCGTGCTGTGCAGATATGCCTGAGCAGATCCTGTCTGTATAGATAGTGCTATTATTAGGGCACTGGTTTGAGGAAATTATAATATTTAACATGAGACCACTGGGGAATTGATGCTGGTAGTCTGTCCAGCTGGGAAGCATGGACTATATCTGACTCATGATTCAAACTTGCGTTTAAAGGATTCTATCAAAAAACTTGAGCTATTATCCATTTTTTTTTTGCTCCTAGATATTAAGCTGGTTTTCCCACAGTGAAATGTTAATCTCAAATGCCAAGAGAAAACCTGAGTAAAACTCAGGGTTGCTCCATTACACAGGAGCAGAAAATGTAAGCAATAACCCTTCTAGGAAGTGGACAGCAACTGCTCAGTCATTTTTCAGAGGTTGCCAAAAACCCAGCATGGTGAAAACAATTTGCATTATTTTCCCACCTGGGCTGATCCTAAAGGAGATCCCATTAAACTCAGCTGAGACATTCTGCTCCCATCTCGTATCTCATGCTCACTTTGAGTAGCTGACTTTGGGGAAGAAAAAGTAAATGGCCTTGTGCATGCGTGGACAAGGAAAGAGAAGAAATGAAATGAGATGCAAAGGATTTTTGTGTGCCTCTTCTATCAGGACTATGGTTCGAAGTTTCCCCTTAATATTCTTGGAAGAACAAAAAGCTTCTGCTACAAAATTGACACTGCCTGCCACTTTGCACAAGATTTATATTTTAAAGAAGAAAGACTCCATCATTTATAATTCAGAACAGGCAATATATTAACTGAACTAATTAATTTAACATACAATTTTGAAGAAATACAGTCATTGTGTGATAGGGGTCTAGGCAGTTGAGGCTTTCCTGGTCTCTCAGCTTTCCTTCTGTCCACAGCTTCTCTAGTTCTCTTCTGAATGATAATTTTTCTTTTTGAACTGGTCTGTGTACACTGCTTCTGAATTGAACTGTTTAACAACCTAAGAACAGGTCCTCCAACATCTGCAATTGTAGCTGAAGGACAAATCAGCTCTTACCGGAGACTGGAGGGAGCGAGCAGGGACCACCATGTTGAGCGTAAACATGAAATGCAGGGACATCTTTGAAAAAGCAATTGACTTTGTGAGCAACTTCCTGAATTCCCATTTTTGCTTTTAAAGCTCTTTGTGTCACATTAAGAGCCTTTCTCCTTCATCAGTTCATTGTCATTAGAATAAATGAGCTGTCACATACTGAGTACTCTGGGCTAAATCCTGCCTTCAGATGTCTGAAATATCCTTTGCGTCAGTGGAAATTGCATACACGTGCACATCCGTGCATTTTTGTCCCTATGAGGTGGCATTTGCTTAACATTGTGGATTCAGTAGAGAGAGGATAAGAAGAGCTTTAATTTTTAAGGGAAAGTCACTAGTTACTCTTCTACAAGCTGGATATAATTTCTACTTCTTGCTTTTTAAGTCACCACATGAATTAATGAAAAAAACCCACAATCAAATTTATGAAACTCTCTATATAAATGGATGGTCTTTACAGTGGTAAATTAGATCAGATTTATTTTGTATTGCATATGCTTTTTAAAAAACATATGATGTTGCAGCTTTTGTATACACAGCAGGTAACTGTTGCAGCAAGATGCATTGAGTGCAGTAGCTAAGCGTGGGAGGTGGCTCGGTGCTTTGAGTAGGATCTTGACCTTATTGAAGCCAATGCAAATGTTTTAATTGACTTCATTAGAGATGAGTTTTCTAAGAACTATCTATGACAACCTCCCTTCTGGTTTTTTTTGATTAAAATGATTGACATAGAAATAAACAACTCTTGCTATTTCGCTATCATATTTTATGCTTCATTGCTAACACTGAAAACAAACCTACTTCCTAGAGGTGTTCTTTGAGAGAATGTGGAACTCTTCACAAACAGTACCCCAATAAAAATTTACTGTCTTTACAGCAAAGTAAAGTCCCACTATCAAGACCACAAGTTTAGAGTCAAAATCCACTATTATGGCACTGTAAAAAACATATCAACTTTTCTATGGCTAATGGAGTTCCTGATACGAAAGTATTGTATGGGAGAAATAACACAGATCATGACAAAGAGCTATGGCTAAAGTGTTCTTAATAAATGTATTTGAAATGGAATGATGTGCATGATTACAAATTGTTTGTATAAACGTACATAGAAGTTTACTTGACACATGTAGCTGGGACTGTAGGAAAAACATGTTTTTTCTCCTTCATACAAATTAAATAGAAAATGAAAAACATTTAAAGCTAGAAAAGCAAAACATAAATCTGCCTGCAACAGAGTTTTCCATTATTATTTTTATTATTATTAGCTAATATGGCTTGATGAAAAAATTGTTTGTATAAACGTACATAGAAGTTTACTTGACACATGTAGCTGGGACTGTAGGAAAAACATGTTTTTTCTCCTTCATACAAATTAAATAGAAAATGAAAAACATTTAAAGCTAGAAAAGCAAAACATAAATCTGCCTGCAACAGAGTTTTCCATTATTATTTTTATTATTATTAGCTAATATGGCTTGATGAAAAAATTTTTTTTTCAGTAAACCAGTTTTAGCAGAAGTAGTGCTCAATGAAAGATAAAGGAGTCTGGGGGGGATTTGGATGAAAAAGAGATGTTATGACAATGCTGTAATAAGATGTTTTCATTAGCACTGTGATTCTTCCTCCCCCTTGAAGCTTGAGCATGGTGGTTCTGTCTTTTAGTTTGGAAATGAAAGCAAAACTAAACATGATGGATCAAAACTTGGAGAGGATATTTCTATTTACCTTTTTTTTTTTTTTTTAACTTTGGCTGAAAATGTCATCTATTCCACCCTGAGAAAGCTAACTCCCCTACAACAGACCCTGGCAGCAGTCTTCTGACAAGGATGTTAAATGTGCTAAACCAACACTAAGATCATCTATAATACAAAGGTCAAAGTAAACTTTACAGGGTAAATAGGAAGGATGACAAGTGCAGCTATTTTAGAAACTTTTAGAGTGACTCAAAGCTTGCTGACTAAAATCAGTGGTAGCCAAAACTAGGGCATCAAAGAAATTTGAAAGAAAATTTGTTTCTAAAGAGATTCTTTCACACATCATGCTATTCCTTTTATTTTTCTCCTTCCTTTGTTCTTTTAATGATAGGACTTTTGGTTTTTTTGATAAGTTCTTTTGCTTTTATTCCTTAGTTCTCCTCTTAAAAGTCAACAGTTTGAGAACTTAATTGCTTCCATCTCATTGGATAGGAAGAAAAAAGTATCTGGTAACCCTATACTTGGAGATAAACCACGTTACTGTCATTACCATTTTAAACCTAAAAATTAATAAGAAGCTGTGTGCAGAAAATTGTAAAAAGAAAATATTAGCAGATCCTCCTGAAAAACAAGCATGTTTCCCCAAATAAATTTTTTTCAAGAAAAAGGCTAAATTAATCCAATAAATTAATTGACAACTTTAGTTACATCAATAGATTAGGCAAAAACTGTCAAGGAAAAATTAATTAAGAAACAAAGAGCCCAATATTGATGCAACTATTATTAGTATTTTAAAAAAAGGACAAAACCACAGAAAATGTGCGATGAATAATAGAGTTATTTCTAAATGGAATTAGTTGTCATTTTCAGTTCTCTATGTCACATCAAGATAGCTTTTTAAGATATGAAGTGACAGGGAAGACTGAGAAGCCACTCTCTCCCTGTGAGTGCCTGTCTGCATCTTATGTGCTTTGTAGAGGCAGCGGTAGTTTCATCCGGGAAGCCCTTGCATAAATGGCCCTGGACTTTTTAGAGCTACATTTGCTTGAACCTAAAATTTTGAGATTTTTGAGAAAATAGAAATCAGAGAGTAGGACATCCAAAACTAGAAGTTCAAAATGAAAAACATGTCTGAAATTAGCGAAAAGAAAAATTTTCCACCTCTGTTGGCCAAAATTCAAGTATATGTACTTGAAGGTCTTGGCAGTATTTTGAGTATCCATCAGCACACTTCTCTTTTGGAATTATTATCACTAAAAGGGTTCAGACTAAGTGACCTTTTAAAATCAAGGCATATGTTCAGCTTGCAATTACAGAAGCTGAAACCAGAACCGCAGTGTGAGCTCTTCTATCAATGGCAGCATAGAGATTAGCCTGTCACCTGATGGTGGGCTCTCTGAATGTGCCTTGGAAACACTCGTCTATAGCCTTTATGAAGTACATTGTAGCTGAGCTGTGGAAGACAGCATAGGATGGCTAAATGCACTTGTGTCTCTATATAGAGATGCAGGTAGTTCTGTCTCCTTTGTCACTTTCTGCTCTCTTTCACCTAACAAATGAGGAAAGGAGAGAGGGAGGAGCTCTGAATTATACATTGCTGGCCTGGAGACTGTCAGGTTTGCATACTGAACCCAGCGTATCTAGTACAGTGGCCATACAACATCCTTTATCAGTATGGTTCTTAGCTTCAGGGCACAAACATCATCATTTGTACTGTGCAGGACACTGAGTCATAGGAGCCAAGCGTATAATATTACTGGGAACTGATGGTGATCTTTTGTAATGTAGCCATTGATAGTAACCCTGGAATAGATGCTTATTCAGAAGAGAATCTATGAGGCGTTCTTTCCACTTCCAGAGAGTGAGACATGCAATTATATGGATTTTTTCCATCATTGTTATTTGTCCCTATCAGTCTGTATTTTCTGAACCAACACTTACTTTTCAAGATCTTTTCTGTTCCTTTGGCTGTACTTTTTAACAACTTGGTCCTCTGATATTCAAGTAATTGCTAAATACCTTCTGATTCACTTGAGTGGTATCCAAAGATATTTCTATGCTAGTTTCCAAAGTGCTTGGAAAAGTATCCGGTGATTTCCATTATATGACTGTCCTGATTTTGACTTAAACAGGACCAATTCTCCTTTCAGTAGATTTTCCTTCAGTTAAGTTTCTTCTAAGTAACTGCACTTTCTGAAGTTGACCATGTATTTTTCAGACACTGTTTGCTTTTAGACTTGATAACACTTGATGTTACCAAGGGAACAGCAGGACTGGTATGCAGAAAGGCCCATGTTTTTACTTATTCCTGTGGGAACCAAGGTCACCATTGATGCTCTTATGGTCCACAAGGGAAAAGGTGTAAAAAGGTCTCACCTGCAGGAAGGAGTGGACAGGACAGGTGACCAAAAATTGACCAACAAAGTATTCCGTCCCATACTCGTCATACTCGATATAAAGCTGACGGATCACGGGGGTCGGTCACTTCTTCTTTCATGGCCAGCATCAATGTAGGACTGTGCTTGTTCTCCTGCCTCTCATCTCAGTCCATGTATTCCTGAATCCAGTTCCCACCTGCTGCTGAGTCCAGTTGGGACATCCCACTGCTCACCCCATCACGTCAGCGGTGCAAACCATCGCAGCACGTGATCCCATGATCACCATCGGGAAACCCAATCTTAGTTTTGTATATTTTTATTTTTAGTATTAATATTATTATACTTTGTTCATTGTTATTGTTTTATTGATTCTTTAAAATTTTTTCCAACCTGTAATTCTCTCTCCATTTTCTTCTTTCCTGTTCAATTTGGGCAGGAAGGGGTTAATAGCATCTGTCATCTGCTTTAATTGCCAGCCCAGTCTTAAACAGTGACAATGACCTACCCTGTCTTGCATCAGGAGAACTGGCACTGAGTATCAGTTCATAGAAGATAAGAGGTCTCAAACTGCAGAAATGAGTTTCAGATTTTGGAGTACAAGTTTGCCTCCTTTCTTGGGACTTTCTAACATCCATGTATATTCCTTTGGAGTCTGCAGTATTTCATGAGGTGGAACAACTTTCTCATTAATTTTATATCTCTGCCTCTGAAATGAGGATGTCTGAGACTGCATACATGCACAGGGTGTATGCTCCACTCAGTATCTAGTGAAGGTTTTAGTTGTTATTTTTCATCCATAGGTGAAAGGCTAAGGTAACTTTCCTAAAAAACTTGCAACACATTTGAATGACATGTCACTGCTATTTTCCTTTTGTGTATTCAGGGACTCTGAATTGCCATAGCTTGTTCTAATATCAGCAACTCTTCAAACTCTTCCTTCTGTGGCATAAATTCTAACACCTTAATCACCCTTCTCTTAAAGATATCCTAGGGGAAAATGAACATGTTTTCATTTTATTTGCTTTTTTTTGATATATGTCAAAAGTGTGCAATGTCTTGGGCTTGTGTTTATCTTTTTCAAGGAAAGAAGCTTTCTAGCTTTCCTTCTTTTCTCTTATTGAAATATCAGCAATGACAAGTAAGGTCTTCCCTTTTTATGCTGATGTAGGTCCCTCATGATAAAAGCAAGATACAACTCATACATGTGTTACTACAGAAACCTCTCCTCTACACAAATGGGCTGAGGTAAAAGCACTCACTGGCAGCTTCTTATATATTTGTATTATCCAGTGTGTACTCTGATTGAAAAACTGGCTGGGGGAAGGGGAAGGAGGCAGAGAAATGGAGATTTTTGACGGACTTCTTTCTATAGTGTTCATCACACATTTTAGCAGAGGTATTTGAACAAAGCTAAAGTTGCCTTCTAAAGGTAAATGTTAAGAGACTGACAAGAGTGTTCCTACTCTATTTCTCCTACTACAGCAGTTTCTTCGAACTGTTGCTTTATCATATATAAAAAGAAACGCATAAGACTAGATGGATGAACTGTCGTTACTTCTTAAGAATATTTGGATGAAAGGGCATTACAAAAGAGACTCAAACTTCTTCTGGGAAGTAACATCTAAATAAAAACATTTGGAGTATAGGGCTGGATTTGATTAATGGAGCTTAGATCTCTTCCTCTTGTTGTAGCTGTGCACCATGAGTGCCACCAGCATCAAGCTAAAGCAAACAGGATGCTAAAAGCTATGAGAGAACCTGAAGGAATTAGCAACTCAAGCCTGTCCTGGTGGCTGTGTGGTACCTACACTGAAATGGGGAGCAAAGGGAAACCCTGTTCATTCCTGTTTCACATCTGATCGTGTTTACCCAGTGTGAAAGTAGAGCAAAATAAGACAGTGAACAATTTTTACCTGCAGTTATTAATGTTGGTGCAAGTCAGAGCCTGGTATTACACACAGATAACCACACTGAAACCCTTGTCGCTGATTGTTTGTCTTGCTGAGTGCCAGATAGTAGGGTCAACAGAGAGGCTGTATACCTTGTCCCACAGTCATTGAAACTGATAAACTTATGTATCCATGTGTAATTTTTACATGGACAGATTGATGCTGGCTGTGTGTGTAGAAGAGTGTAATTTGGAATGAGCTTTTGGGTCTGACAAGTGTTGCACTGAGATGAATAGGTGAGATGAAGGCACTGAATGAAGCGTTCTTTTGTCAGGCTCCTTGGCCACATCTGTATTAGTAAATTATACATGCACAGAGGCACCCTCTGGCTCCGAGCCCAGCTGCGCAGAATGACCAGTCCTCCCTATTAAACTCAGCCTCCAAACCATGGTGGGTGTATGCGTACTGCTACTGGGAATTGTTTCCAGCTCATGTTAGTCCATAAATCATGCCTGGGAATTGTTTTGGGAGGTTGCCACAATTTGGCCCTGATCAGAAATCAGTGCACTTCTTTGACAGTAAGGACAATCAAGTTCCAGTGCCTGGGAATCAGTTTAAACGCAACTTTTGGTTTTGAGTGTTTTTGCAATGAATTGCAGTGGCAGGAATAACACAAACGAAGGAGAAACCCTAAGGAAAGTGTGGAATTGTCCTACCAAAACCACAAGCTTCCAGAAATGCTGAAGACATCTTTTAATACTCACTCAGTGGAGTGAATCTACACACATAATGTGGCATAGTGTAAAAGGTAGCAGAGCTAGCTGTCCTCAGAGACAGGCCAGTTTTACTATTCATCCAGATTTACTGCAGAAGGCTTTAAGCTGCAGTGTATCTGCACACAACAGGTGGTAGGAAGGAGAGCGGCAGTCAGGAGATAAACTTCTTTCTGATGGAACAGCTAAAGTACATTTTCAGTTTCCAGCTGGAGGAGGCTGTATTACAGTAATTTCTGGAACATTGCTCATTATGTAAAAATAAAACATTTATGTAGTATGACTTTAAAATAAAGTTTACTAAAGGAAGGAAAAAGAAAAGGCGTGCTAGTGACTTGTTAAGACTGAAGAGAAAATCTAGGCTGAAGAGTAATTTTATGAGGCTAACCTGAGTCCCTGGCAATTGCCTACATCAGAACTGAGGCCTAGAGTAAAACAGTCCTCTCAGATGGCACTGAAAGGCCCAGACTTAATATTTGATGACTCAGTTTGAGGCCTTCCCACACAGCAAATGCAGTGGAATGTAGTAGCTGAGTGCCAGAATATGGCCAAGCCAGAGCAGCTGATTTAGCACTGGATGATGACAGTGGAAATGATGTATCAGGAGGACAAAGATTGGGGGGAAGTTCATCTTCCAAAGTGAGAGTCAGCTGGATCCGGTTGTTATAGCATCAGGCAGAAGCTCTGGTTGCTCCATGCTGCTGTGTTAATTCTGAGAGTGAATGAGGGAACCCTCAGTCAGGCTCTTTGGCTTGGAGGTTTTATCTGAATAGCAAAGGCTGGGCCCACCATGGAGATCTAAAATGCAACTTATGCTTGCTTTCAGCATTACCAGCATGGTTGTGTTTTTGACTGCTGCTCTATGTCAAGCACTAGAACACAGTGGTTATCCTCCAGTGTGCCATGTTAAAGGAATAACTCCAGCCAGTGCTTCCCAATCTTTACGGCCCTCATGTGATGGGGACCACTTCTGCAGTCAAAGGGTAAGGGTGAAGGTTTGCCGTAGTGAGGGCTGTGCCAGGACAGAGGGAGTTTGTGGAGTCATGGGACACACTGGTTTGCATGCCAAGGTGTGAGTGGGTCAGGTACAGGGCTCTAGCTAGGGACTGTTTCTTCTAGTGAAGCTCTTGCACTGACTGCAGTACAGTGCCTCACCGGGATCCACACCACATGTATATGATAGAAGATCCCACCCTAAACAGCTCCACCTGGCACATAGGGTCTCACAGCGAGAGAGGTAGCAAAGATATGACATAAATGTGCCTAAATAGAGGAGATGCGAAGAGCTGAAGAGGGAGAGATTCAAGGTTCGGGAGCACTACAGTAGCTAGGCAACTCTGTGCAGCCATTTCAGACTGCTGACAAGAGGGAACCACAAGAGCTCAAAAAAAGTTGACTAATGCCAATTTGACAAGTAGCACATTCATTTTTGACAGATGTCACGGTCCACTCAGTAATGGA
>NW_009595227.1:145302-149044 GCF_000690535.1 Cariama cristata | reverse complement strand
TTAGTAATTTGTGTGCAGAATGAGGTGAAATGGTAAAATAAATGATTTTATCTTTCTTTCTGAGTTTTCTTTCCTTTTCTGCACCTTTTCAAAATACTGTAGTAAATGTTACTTGATGGATTATACTATTTATTATAAATACAACAGCTGAGCTTGCTAATATACTAATTTAAAGTCATACTGTATGCCAATGTATACAAGAAATTTTCATTTAAAGATGACAACAGTCTGCACATGTAACCCAAGGAAAATGGAGAAGCAAAGACTGACAAATTAAATAATTCTGTTCATGGTTACTTGGCTTTTGGTGACAGAATAGCTTATTTCATTCGTCTCTGTGTGCTCTCAACTCATGATGAGTCAGAATGGTAATTTTCCTCTAGCTGCGCAGTGAAGTCAAATTGTAACTGTGTGGCTTGAGACGTTGCCATTCTTTCCATGTGTCCCACGATACACAAGCAAGCCTATAGTTGTGGCGCAGGTATTATTTAAATTGTTTCTGCAAAGCTTAGAATATTAGGGTAATGCACATTATTTTTTCCATGTGTCCCACGATACACAAGCAAGCCTATAGTTGTGGCGCAGGTATTATTTAAATTGTTTCTGCAAAGCTTAGAATATTAATGAACATTATTTTGTAGAAGCTTTGTAATAGCACCCTCCACACACATGGTAGTATCTGGTATCTTATATCTGAAATCTAACTCGTATCACATTCCCATACTCATCAGGAAAACCATGAATAAAGAATTTTTCTGTTCTGTGAACGCCCTGGAACAAGAGTTGAATATACTTGATTCTTTTGTCTGTATGAATTCTAGTATTCCTTTATAAAAGAATAAGTCAGCAGTTTGTCTCTTCAGGGAGGCAAATATAAATATTTCAAAACAAAGTTATGTTAAAAGCCAGGGCACTGGAAGAAAAATCATGATAAAATCTTGGAAATACAGATTAGAGAACTATGGTAAATTGCATTGATTTTTGCTTATTTCATGGTACTCCTTAAAAAACCTAATTCAACTGGAGTCCTAGCGTATGTTTTCTGGTAGTATTTAACACATACACAGGCCAGACTAGAGCTGGACCCTTCTCTGATGACCACCTTAGCTAAAACAACAGAGGAAATAGTCCTTGTTGCCTTCCCTTGACATCCATGTGGAGTACTGAGGCACAGCGAGATTTATTGGTTTGTGCAAGATCACACAGAAATACATGCCTAGATTCAGATCTGAACTGTTGTCTTCCAGAAACTCAATTCCCATCGAATACCTTAGACATGAACCTGTCCTTGTTGGAGATAAATAGCTTCTGATTTTGGAAGACAAAGTTAAGATTTGCAATAGCTCCAAGTATTACCGCTATCTAGGTGACTGCTGTTCGATTAAGAGCATCACTTAATGAAAATACAATGTCAGAATTAGGTCTTTGGTGCCTGGACACAAAAGCTAGTTTGTTTGCCTGTTGCTCTATGCTAACGGACAGAGGTGTAGACAAAGATTTGTCTGCTCCAGAGACTATTACACACCCATAGGTTTAATGGAAAACATTATGTTGGGTTTGTTCAGATCTCTCAATAGGAATGCCAGCAACTGCAGTTAAGTGGAGCTCTATTGAAAGCATATGCAGAGTAAGCACTTTTTCCACAACCTAAACAAATGTAGCTACTTTTAAGTGCACATGTGTGTTGCTCTTACCAAGATCACAGCAATTTTAGTTTTGAGAGAAAGCATTAGAAAGAAGAGGCAAGCCCACAAAATTTCTCTTGAACTCAGCATGTCCGTAAATATTTATTCTGAACTGTTGAACTAGAAATTTATAGCCACATCAATTTATACTAAGTATTTCAGTTAGTGCTTTGAGAGTTTTTTTCTTTTAAACAGTTGTTTGTATATTGTACTGTGTGAGTTATCTCTGTTAAGCTGTTATTAAAAAGTATATGTGTGAAGACTGGAAGGCTTATAGATTTTACAGATTATTACAGGATAAAAATTATCCCTGGCAGTTACTAATGAGCAGTTGATGTTTTGCTATAGGCTTATGTATGGAAGTCTTAATTATGTAATGCATAGCAGTAAGTTGCACGTAGCGGAATAAACAATGCAATGAGAAATCCTAGATGTTTAGGCTGCCTAATGTATTCATATCTTCAGAATCTAACATTGCATTTTATACCTCTTTGTAATCACATCAGTTCTGCTTTTTAAAGAAATTTAAAATGACATTTCATACCCTGTGTGCTTACCAAGTAGCATTAACAATGAAGCAGTACACATAACTGAGGAGAACTTTTATAACCTTTCCAGAGCACTGCCTTTGCCAACAGCATTTGTCACTATCAGCAGACAGTCTTTAAATGAACATACAACTGTGCAGTCAACTCAGCAACAAAATCCAGCTTTAGCATTTTCTGTGGCCACTGCCAGACTCCTAAATTGCAGGAAATAAATCTTGTCTGGCTGGAAATTGATAAAGTATGGGCATGTTCATTCAGAGCAAAGAGTTTTTGCTACCACCTTACATTCCATTTGTGGATTATTGCCCTTAATTATGAATTTCATAGCTTTAAACATATTTTCCAGTAGCTGTGTGTTCTAGGCACAGAAAGAAAGCATGGGGTTTTTTATTGTATTGATTTTCCACAGTAGATCATGCATATTGTGTGTGCTCACAAAAATTTATAGAGTTTCTTTACCTGTTGATAGCATGTATTGATATTGAGTTCCTAAGAACAGCGTCCTCAAGCTAGGAAAGTATGAAGCTCTTTTGGTCAGTGGCATAGCTCCCACAAGAGGATAGGGCCACTAGTGTTCGGTGACATGTAAAATAAATTCACATCCTATTAAGACAGAAACTTCACATTGGTAAGTAAAAAAAAGTAAAATCTTTCAGTGTCCAGAAATAATATACAATGGAAAAATTAGTTTTTTGCAAGTGTTATTACAGTGAATGATGATCATTCTCTTGAGAAAGGAAGGAAACAGAGTCAATTGTCATCTTTAAAAAGTGACTGCCAATTCAACCCCCAAATATTATTGTTATGAAGGGATCTTTCCTCTGAAAATAATTGACGCTATTTAGTTTTGCTTTTTTTGTGTGGTATCAGCAGAGTTTTTTGACCTGATGATGTCCCAGTCTCAAGCTATGGCTCAGTGTCTGGATTCTGTGATCAGTTCTGTGAGACAAAACAGCTAAATGTTTACAGTTGTCCTGTGAAGTGTTAAAATCTCTGTCAAGTGTTAAAAGCTAAGCTTTTTGTGGTGGGAAGAGGGGAGACAGTTTCCCAACAATTTATTTTTATTGTGTTGAACTGTTTCATGTTTCAGCCTTTTTCCTAGAGCTGCCAAATAAAATTTATCAACAAAAGTAGTGGCAAACACAGTAAATCAGGCTGTCCTCTTGAAGTGGAAATGAATGAACTGCTCCTGTTCTGACAGCTCTTGCAACACAGTGAAACTCTGGTCTGATTTTTCAAAATCTTGTTTACTGTAGCAAAAATTGCTGCTGCTCTGATTCAGAATCACCGCCTTTTTCCTAGAGCTGCCAAATAAAATTTATCAACAAAAGTAGTGGCAAACACAGTAAATCAGGCTGTCCTCTTGAAGTGGAAATGAATGAACTGCTCCTGTTCTGACAGCTCTTGCAACACAGTGAAACTCTGGTCTGATTTTTCAAAATCTTGTTTACTGTAGCAAAAATTGCTGCTGCTCTGATTCAGAATCACCAAAGATGGAGAGGAAGAGAA